>NW_009260435.1:5792793-5801281 GCF_000687185.1 Egretta garzetta | reverse complement strand
TGCAATAGACACCTGGAGCGGTCCACAGACCACTGCAGGCTTCTTTACAGCAGGTCTTCCTGGTGAGCTGTCTGTTTGCACCTACTCAGCAATATGTGCAGCATGTTATTTTAACCTTTCTTTCCCTCTGCCTTACCTAAGCAGGCAGAAGTGCTGCAAGTGACAGACTGGTTTTCTCAAATGATTTTAAAGTTCAATCTAAAACTCACTCCTCATTATTTTGGTTGCAGTTTGGTAAGACACCAGCCAGCATCAGGAACTATATAGCAGATTGCCAGCTGATAAGGCTTCTTCTCTGAAATGCTCATACAGCTCCATTGCCAGGTTCTCATTATTCAAAAATATCCAAACCAAAAAATTCTCCCTTCTGGCCTAACCAGATGGCTGAAAACAAACAAAGAAATAAATAAAACAGTGAGAAAGAAAAACAATACCAAACCAAAATAAACCTTGATTATTTTTTGCTTAGTAAACCATTGATAAATCTCCTGCAAGGCCAAGGTCCAGTGGGCAAATCCAGGCATAGACAACATGTGACACCTGCCAGCCTTTGAAAGGGCAGGAATAGGGCAGCTTGTCAGTAATGGACCTCAGCTCCAGGAGTCCTGCCTGCTGATTCGTAGAGGATGTGGGGGAGTGGGTTCCTTCAATATTTTGTTTCTTTATTTGGGAAAAGCAAGTCCTGAGGGCAAGCCAGAGGGCTGTTTCAGAGCATTGGGGAGACCACAGGGAGCCCCAAAAAAACTAATGCCTCTTGGGAGAAATATAAATGCTGACATATTGCCTTGCAGACAGAGTATCAACAGTATTAGCCTGTTTTTAAAATTCTGTTAAATGCATATGAGCACAGGGAGGTTGGGAAGTTGTAAGTTGACACAAAAATATCCAGCACGTCCAGAGTCTGAAATACAATGTCAGGGAGCTGGTAGCCAAAGAGTATCATAATTTGTCAGCATCCATCCACATCCAATTTGTTTACTTTTCTTAGCAAAAGATTATTTTCTTGTAACTGCTGATACTAAATCTTGCCAGATTCTTGAAACTCCTTCAGAGTAAGCTCTGCTCAATGCTTTTGGTGCTAGAGAAGGTGGATAATACACCATATTACTTGCTGATTTCTTACATTCCTGTAAAACATTGAATTAAGCCCAGCTCAGGTAACCCCAACTG
The DNA here is from genome assembly GCF_000687185.1 of Egretta garzetta. Lineage (NCBI taxonomy): Eukaryota > Metazoa > Chordata > Aves > Pelecaniformes > Ardeidae > Egretta > Egretta garzetta. The sequence continues at coordinate 5,800,111 of NW_009260435.1, read as the reverse complement.
TGCAGAAATCGCATCACTGATTAAACTTGAACACAAACTCTGCGATGCCCTGCACACTGAGTACATTGTTTAAAAGAAGATAAACTGGCACATATGTTAAAAACCAGAAAATAATTTGTCTTGGGTCTTTTTCATACAAAGACTTTTCTGCCAATAAACACAACTAAAATCCTGCAGCTGGGCCACATGATCCATCGGGATGTGACTTGGGGAATCTGCTCCCTATAAAAGCCTGTATTTGGTGCCTTGTACAGAATTACCACTGATGGAAGGCAAAAGGCCGCAGCTGAGGCTGGACTAAAGAGCTCTGGGCATGCAAACAAAATTCATCAAAACTAAGGAAAATACTCCTGTGAACTGCTGTAAAAACAGTGAAAGAAAAGCCAGGGCTTCTGGCAAGGCCGCTGGCTGAGCGGGAGCTGTGCTAAGAACGGCTCTGCACACTAAGCTTCCAGTTTGAAATCTTCTCATGTCCCTGAATCAGCACATCTGATACCAGCAGGGTTTACTCAGCCCTCCAACCTTCTGAGCGAGATAAATTCACTTCTGCACAATTTACTGAGTGTCATTCTTTTGGACTGAAAAAACCAGTTCCTTTTTACTCTGAATGAACTTTAAAGATCTGGCACATCTCAGACACAAGGACTTGCCCAAGTGTTTTGGCTAAAATCTCTTCCCTTTCCACTACTGCAGTACTGCACATGCCAGCTAGATCCTGCCTTCGAGTTCAGTGTAGACTGCATATCAATGGGCTGTACATACACAGTCTGAAAAAAAAGTCTGGAATCCTTCCAGAGGACAAGAGACCTGTATATGATACTATCCTTACACAATTCAGTTCATGGCCCTCCTGTCCGATCCAGGGCTAAACACTCTCCTCTTATCCCAGGATGCCAAAGCTGAAGCACTGGATTCTGGCCACAGTCTGTTCTGGACCACAATGAACTGAAACAGGAGTCTCACATGGTTCATGACTACCTGCTATTCTTATCAGGACTCAGTAACAAACCAGATCTTTCAAAGTTTCCAAACACATGCAAAATTGGGAAAGCAGCAAGCAGGTATTTTTATGCTTGACAGTTTGCTCTGTTCAATAATCAGGTACTACCAAGCCCCACAGCAACTCCTTTGGCATCCTTCTCAGCTATTCCACCATGAAGCTCCAGGAACGTTTCTGAGATGTGCCATTGTGGAGTGCCTCTGGATCTGTGAATAACTATTCAAATCCATTCTTTTGGCTTTGCCGTGACTTTTTGGTGCCTTTCAAGAAAAACAAAAGACTTTCTCTAAAGCAAAATAAATCTGCTCTTTCACTACAAATAACTGTACTTTGCATGGAAGTGGAACAAAACCACAAAACAGAGACAGAAAAATCCATGGTTTTGATACTTGCAAGTTTTTAACTGTATTTGGAATGAAAAGCTAGGTTTCTGAGGCTGACTTTGCAATGATTATCCCAAGAAAGGCTCAGGACTGTACTTGATGCTTACCAAAGTGGGAAGCAGGTCTCCTCAGGATGACCTGCAGGCAAAGTAGGCTATCCCCTGGCACAGCAGGCAGCCACAGGGCTGTCCCTAGGGCAGCCCATTCTGGCCATGCAAGAGCTACAAAAAGCCAGGATTGTTGCTGTGACAGAGGAAAAAGGCCACAGGAGGCAGCAGTCCCTGCCAGAAACTTCCTCAGCCATCTCCACAGCTCATCTCAAGAGCTCTGTGCCAGCTGCACCTTTCTCCCTCCCTGTAGCAAAGACAACCTAACCCCCAGCCATGTCACATCCTCTCTTCCTCTTCGAGATGACAGCCTTGCACTATTCCCAGGGGTGGAGGTTATGAGACTAAAAGGACAAAGGAGAAGAATATTTAAGCTTTATAGCCTCTGACCAGCTTCTGGCTGGTAGGTGTCAGAAGCTGGCTGTAGTTTTCTCTCTGGCCAGAGCTCTCAACGATTAGGTATGTATCGGAGCTAAATTTCATTTTAGCCTGAGTGGTGGCTGGAGTCAGAACTAAAGCACTTCGGTGAAACATCTTCACAACAATCATTAATGCACTTCAGTCTCCAGGAGCAAAGCCGTAACAGCTTTTGTCTTTAAGCTGCTCAGACAGAAGCAGTTACAATAGAAACATTTAAACAGTTTTGAGATTGAAACCGTCTATTCCAGATAGGAATTATGAGAAAAATCTGTTAGAGACACTGAATAAAAAAGAATATTTTTTTTTTTTTTAAGTACAACTCTTCCTGTAAACATGCCTGTCCAACCTACTAGCACAATCACAGAAGTTATCAGCTCCTGCAGGAGAATAAAGGTCTGTACAGCTTTAACTAGCCCCAGTACTTTGCAAGAAGGTAGCAACTTCCCTTTGGGCAGCTGTGAAAAGGCCTTGTCTCCCTGATTTACACAGGTATGGCGTGAATGACTCAGAGGCTGAGGCCTGCTCAGCCAAACACCCATGTGTGCATGAAATTAGAATGTCAACATTTGATTCATGCTGCCAGGCTGTGACTGTGAAACAAATTATGTCAGTGGGTGGCAATTGCAATATTAGTCTAAGCAGATAACATTTAGCTAAAAGGAGGGGCTCAGTTCACATTCTTCTCCCTACCATTTTAATATATCAACATCATTAGACTTAGAAGGCCTGGAATTTTGTCAGAATGGAAAAAAATACAGAGGCAAACGAAGATATTATAGGTTGAGAGAAGGTTTATGATAAAAGCACAAGGCAGTGCAATCCAAATAAAGGTTAGGCAATTTCATTACTGCGCCTTACCACATACCTTCACTACACACAGTTCAGAGTCCTTACATTTTATTCAATGATTTTAAAAAAACAGTGACTGAATGCAGTGGAATGTAAGTAACAAACAGCATCACCTACAGTATGCTAAAAACTGCCTCTTTCAGGAAGAAGTGCCATTTACTAATAAATTTTTTATAAAGAAAGCCTTGGAAATATTTGGCTTGAGCTACCAAACTTTTAAACACATGAAAATAAGGATCTAAATCTGGCTTCTTTTCAATTAAAAAGAAATACAAATTAGTTTTTTAGAAGACTGAAAGAAAAACAAGTTTTTCTAGGTAGCTTCTAGCGTTTTCAAGTGCATTCCCATGAGATCAACAGTTTTTGAGATGTGAAGTCAATATTTTGTAGTAAATTAGATTTTAGAAAAAAAAAAACCAACGTATTTGAAGCCAATACAGGATACTTAAAAGTAACTGGTTTTACTACAGAATTAATAAATATGCAGAACTCACCATGCTGTAAAGATGGAAAAGAAATCCTAAGAAACAATAACGATTATTTTCTTCTGGCTTTCTCAATAAGTCCCCATGTATCAGAAAACAATTTTAAAACAGAATCCATCATAATTCTAGCTCCATTTTATTTTCTCACTTGTTTTAACTAGCAAAGTGGCAAAACATCAATTTAAAGTTTTATTCCATAGCAAACACCCATGTTGTTAAAGTTAATGCTGTGAAAAATCCAACTTGTAACACTGAAATGTTTATAGAAGCAGCCATTCATTTAGTTGCAGAACTAGGCAACAGCTACCAGCTTCCCAGTTAACATTCAGAAAGACTGAGTTTTTAGGTGATTCTGTCAAAAATTGATTGATCAACTTTATCTTCCAGCATATAAAACCTAGCTTTATCTGACAGCCATTAAGAGGGAAATGGCTTGTAGCCACCTCCTCTGCCCATCACCCTGTGCCACATATTCCAGAGCAGTCACACACCTCCCTGTGTGCCTACATCGCAGTTCAGCCGGCTGAACTGCACCAGGTTCAGTGCTGCTCTTGCTGAAGGCAATGAGAATTTCATCACTGGGTCAAATTCTCACTGCCTTCCTCACTTGAGAAATTTCATTGAAGTTAATGGGCCAAATTAATCACTGGCATAACTCCATTGACTTCACGAAGGATCAATTTGATTCAATAGGACTATTCTCTTCAGTAGACCAGGACTGGATGCATGGACTTCAATGGGAGCAGGATGGGGAACATAATGAGAAATCCAGATCATTTATTCTTCAGACTTTGCAAAGATTGATTTAAATTGACTTCAGAAAACACACATTGTAGTAAGACACGTACATGTGTGTGGCCCGGTTCTCATTTCACAAGCTCAAAATTCTTAAACTGTGTTGTCAGTGCAGCTACTACGTGGTATACCAGTGATTTCCAAACCCTGTTAAAGTTCTTATCGTGCTTCTCCAGTAACCAGTCTTCTAAAAAAATGTTTATGTGAAGGGACTAAGATTCAGACTAGAATATTTTGCTACTTGGAAAAAACTGACAGATAATGCAGATATAACTGGCTCCCTTAATACAATTAAACTTATTTTAGTTATTGTGACAGATGCTACAGTATGACCTTTACAAATAATAACAGAAAAATGGAAAAAAATTCACAGTAGCAGATTGCAATTTTCTTACTACTTCACCTACTTCAGGGCATGTGATTTTGGAATCTTTTCAAAGGGAATGATTTTTCATCCAAATCTTTCAGAATTGTCCAAATTGGCAAAAAAGGTTCAAAATTGCTTACTCTTTTTCTCTATGGTATAAACTATTAAACTATTCTATTGAGTTTCCAAAGCCCTCCGGAAAAAAAAATAAATCTGTTTGCATTAAAAGTTACATCTTTGCCAACAAACAAACGAAACAATGGAAATGTCTTTCTTCAGTTTACCACCCCTTCCCTCCTCCCTCCCCCCCCAGTAATTAGTAAGTATATAATAAGCACAACAAAACCCAGGGGAATTTAAAATAAGTTTTGTCTCTTTGGACTAGTTTATGGTGAGGAAAAATGCCTGGGGAGAACACTGTAGCTCATTTTAAAAGCTCAGCTATTCATTCTGTATAGAAAAAATAAGTGTAAACCATCAAACTTCTCCAAAGGTAATTTGGTAACAGTGCTTACAAAGAGGAAAGCAGAAAAGACAGCACTAAGACTGCAGGAAAGATTCTTTCTTTATGGTGTAGTGACAGCCTTGTAACTTCTCCATTATGATGGGAACCACAGCATAAAGATTGCATTATCATCTGTGGTTAACTGTCAAATGCATTTTAATGCTTTATTTGGGAGAGCGAAGTTAAAGACAAAACAGTCCTCCTCTTCTTAATCTATCCATCTTTGAGAACGTAAATAAAGCTCATACTTGTGTGTCAGAGTGTGGGGAGTTAACTGTATTCTTTCAGCTTCATGTAAATTCCTGAAGATCAGAGAGCTGAGTAAACAATATTTTGATGTAAACAGATTATCAACATGAGAGGAATGACCGTCTGGTCACCCGTGGGGGTTTATTCACTTAACACTTCCACCCCATAAAGACAATTGTGTGCAATCAATGCATATAGGGCCTTTCACTGCGTTGCTAAGTGATACGTAGTGTCAACAGAAAAATGCATGATGTACAGAAGAGGTGCTGAACAGCCAAGAGAAAACAACACACATGGATGATATTTTAAACTTAATTCAGCGCGTTATGAAGATTGTGACAGGCACAGTGGCTGACCAGAAAGCACTTCAAAAATTTGACTTTATAAAGTTGGATCTCCCATGTGTGTAAAGAGTTTAATTTGGTAACAAGCGAATCACAGTGCAGAACAGTAGCTGGTTCAAATAGGAAAAGCCAACCCAGCAGGGAAGCACTGAATATTCATTCACTGGAAGGCACAGCAGTCATTTTACAATCCAGGCTTCAATATATGAGCAGATCGTTTGTCTAAGATTGTATATGAATTCTCTCATTTTCCTCATCTCTGGAAACTATTTTAGTAAAAGCCCAGAAGCTGTTTTCAACAGTTTCTTCAGAATTTCTAAAGAAAGGAAAGAAAGTTGAATGGCATCACATTGCCCCATACAACCATGAAAACCTGTTTTGTGGGACATTCTTGAAACCAACCCAGAAAGAAACCCTTAAGAGGTTTTGTATTTATTTACCCATTCTCTCCCCACCACCCACTTGATAGGTTTTATATTCAAATGCAAAATATATCTGCCTTTGTTCTAAGGATTCAATCTGATTTTGGTTTGATTTACAGAACTAATCCTGAGAAATCAAAATTTTATTTTCTAATAGCTACACACAGTACACAGAAAACTTCCAATCCTCCAAGCTTTTCTAAATCACTTGTGATGATAGTTCAGCTTACTGTCATGTTCAAAGGTTCCTGAGAGACCACAAAGCTTTGACCAAATATGTTGCTTGCTGGATCACTAGCGCTATTTTCTACAGAATACATTTCCCAAACTTGCAAAATGTTTTTCTTACAAGATTAGTGAGCTCTGTGTTCCCGAGGCTGCTCCTGACAATAGGTGGGCGACAAGAGGCTCTGTGGTCACAAAAGTGATTTTGAGTGTGTTAACCATAACTCAGTCATATGTATCAGATAGGCCTAGCTAAGCTTGTAAAACCCTAAGCTTTAAAAGGCTAATTTTTATTAATTTATAGAGGTTTTATGTTCTTCAAAGGGATTTGTAGTTAACATATTTTCAGAGAATTTTACATGAGCATGAAAACATTTTACTGAGAGACCTTCTTCTGAAATGCTGCCTAGGTTCAGGTTAATGAAAATTGTTACCAGAGCTTCTGAGCTACAGGTAACCTGTTCAGGAGACTCAACTTCCCAAATGCATTTGTAGACTTCAGCCCAGGACCCACAGAGCAATACCAACTCTAAATATAAATAAAGATCCTCCTAGAAGCTATGCTAAGGCACATGGAGGCCAGGGAGGTAATTCAAGATAGCCAGTATGGCTTCACCAAGGGCAAGTCCTGCCTGAAGAACCTAGTGACTTTCTCTGATGGTGTGACAACAACAGTGAACAAAGGAAAACCAATGGATGTCATCTATCTGGACTTCTGAAAAGCCTTTGACATGGTCCCCCACAACATCCTTCTCTCTAAATTGGAGAGCTACGGATTTGATGGGTGGACTGTTCGGTGGATAAGGAATTGGTTGGATGGTCGCATCCAGAGGGTAGTGGTCAACAGCTCGATGTCCGGATGGAGACTGGTGAGGAGTGGTGTCCCTCAGGGGTCTGTACTGGGACCAGTGCTGTTTAATGTTTTCATCAATGACTTAGCAAGATCGAGTGCACCCTCAGCAAGTTTGCGGATGACACCAAACTGAGTGGTGCAGTTGACACACCAGAAGGATGGGATGTCACCCAGAGAGACCTGGACAGGCTGGAGAGGTGGGCCTCTTGAGGTTCAACAAGGCCAAGTGCAAGGTCCTGCACCTGGGTTGGGGTAACCCCCAGTATCAATACAGGCTGGGGGAAGAAAGGATTGAGAGCAGCCCTGCCGAGAGG
>NW_009260435.1:5780914-5792764 GCF_000687185.1 Egretta garzetta | reverse complement strand
ACCTCACCTGGAGTACTGCGTCCAGCTCTGGAGCCCTCAGCAGAAGAAGGACATGGAAGTGTTGGAGCGGGTCCAGAGGAGGGCCACAAAAATGATCTGAGGGCTGGAGCACCTCTCTTATGATGACAGGCTGAGGGAGTTGGGCTTGTTCAGCCTGGAGAAGAGAAGGCTGCGGGGAGACCCGATTGCGGCCTTTCAATACCTAAAGGGGGCCTATAGGAAAGATGGGGAAAATCTTTTTAGTAGGGCCAGCTGTGACAGGACAAGGGGGAATGGATTTAAACTAAACCAGGGTAGGTTTAGACTGGATATAAGGAAGGAATTCTTTACAATGAGGGTAACAAAACACTGGAACAGGTTGCCCAGAGAGGTAGTGGAGGCCCCATCCCTGGCAACATTCAAGGCCAGGTTGGACGGGGCTCTGAGCAACCTGATTTAATTAGCGGTGTCCCTGCTCACTGCAGGGGGTTTGGACTAGATGACCTCTAGGGGTCCCTTCCAACCCAAAACATTCTATTAAATATGCACAAAGTTCCTCTGAGCGCAACAGGTTAAGTTGAGTTCACGTAGAAATACTTAGCACGCTATTGCTAATAATTGTATAGTTCCTACTTGGGTAATATCTAGCACGTAGGCACATGGCATATTTATTCTATGAAAAGACAGAAGTCAGAGATGGTCTCTGCCCTAAAGAGCTTTCAAGGTAGTTAGGCAAGCCAAGTGAGAAAAGGATGTAACAAAGAGGATCAGGACCTGACTTAGCATTCTGTAAAGAAATATAGAGAAGTCCTTCCATCAGAAGGCAGAAAAGTACTGACAAGAAAGGAATCAACCTGTTCCAGAAAAGAAGGATAATTAGATCTGGGATCATTTCAGTAAATTGCCTCCTAAACCAGTCAGGTTGCTGGATTTCTAAATTGGAAATATAACAAGTCAATAAAGAGAAGTTTGGAACCCTATCTTCAGGAATACACCTGGGTACATGACAGTTTTGAGGATGGTAAAAATGAAGTTCCTTAAACAATCAGCTTGTAGTTGAATTTGAATTAATAGGTGGGATCTGACTCTTAATAAAAGTAACTCATAGAACATTATTTAATACTAATATGTAGTTATTAACCTCAAAATAATCTAATAATTTACCAATAATAATAAAATTTAACCCCTGAGCCAGGACCTGAGTTTTCATCCTCAAAGAATTATCAGATTGCCTGCAAAATAAGTATAAAAATACTTGTTTTCCACATAGGGAACTCCCATCCAGTCAGAAAAGCTCTATGCAAAAGCTAAAGTTAGAATATCTGCCTTATATACTGGAAAAAAAAATCCCCAACCAACCAACTCTCCCTCTTCTCCTCCCACATGATGTGTTATTTTTTGGTAACAGTAATTTTGAAGAATTAACAGGGGAAAAGAGGAAAAGGCACAACCCACAAGTATAGCAAAGCTTTCATATCATTCACAGAAGTCACCTCAGCATAGCAAATGGAGCACTGCCCCAACGAAAGGCTGCAGCACAGATTCTGCTGATAAGCTGCGCATGTTCTACGGAAACATCTCACAGGCTAGCAGCAAAGTAAATTCTTCTAAGGCTGGCAAATTCTTATACTACCTGGAGCTGTGTAAGAGGAGTAAAACACCAGTCTGGATTTTGCTGGTTCCAGGCCCCTTGGGCTGTTGACATGAAGGCAACATAAGAACCTACCTCTTTATGCCAATTCTTATATAATTAACAAGTCATAAATCAGACCTGCTGGAAGAGGTGGCTCTGGGTTACACCAGGGCCAGAATAATTTTAGAATAAACTAGCTAGATCTTTAGCTCAGACAATGTTGGGATAAAACAGGTTTCCTTGGTTAACTTGGTACTCTGTGCAATATTAGGGAAAAAAGCATCTTTCTGTGTTTATTTATCACTGTCACATGACACATTTCAAGCCTTATTTGAGAAGTCTGTGTCTAAGAGTTGCTTCACTAGACAAGTCTTTTAGCCTTGGATCTCAGTGTTTAAGGATACACACACACACAGAGTCTGCTTGGTAATAGTTATAATGCATGGAGTTGCAGGCTCTGTTCCAGCTTCACTCCTGAATCCTCACAAATTTTTACATTCTGCTTAGCCTAGTTTTCACATGTTTCCATCTTTCTACATGCTGTGTTAGAGAGCAACTCAATCAACCGCAGGAAAGGACTCTTTCCACACTAAGCTCCAAAACAGTGCAAAGAAGGTAGGTTATTCACAGAGGAAGGCTCAGAGGGGTAGGACTGGTAACATGTTCTCCGAATGCCAAGGACAGAGGGATTTGTCTGTGATCAGTGGGAAGTGGGCACTATACCAAGGAGATGCCATGTGAAACCAAAAATTGTGTTTCTGGTGCTTTGAATTGAAGTTCCCAGCATGGAATAAGTATTATTCAGTTTAAAATATTTTTTTCTAAGCAAGATATTTCATATTTTAAAACCACATCAGAACATGCTCAATCATTATTTTCCTCTGCTGTATTTTTCCTGTTTTGTTACTGCAGAGAAAGATGAAACACAGAAGAAACAGAACAGGAAAGAAGTCTGAAATGGACATATTTTCTTTTAAAAACTTTTGGAAAAAATGGACACCACGGGAATCTCATTCACTGAAATTATTCCTCAGTTTTCCATCAGTTTTAATCACTGTCCGAATGCTGTATCTGCTTTTAACTTTCACAAAAGCAAACTTGGTTCATTCTAGCAGTACATGAGCTAATGTGTTTAACGCTAAAGTAGACTCAGCTACGCTTGGACAAGGTATGTTCAACTGCTATGTATTTTTTAAGTTTGAAAAGAAGTAAATGACCCTGACAGCAACCCTAACGCACATGAGCTATCAGTTTAATTGGCCCTTCCTTAGCTGAGAAGTGAGATCCCAAAAGTACATTTTATTTTATGTTATATAGCAAACTAAGGACTTGATTCTGCCTTTATCAGCAGATGTTTTGCTGTTGGCTAAAACAAAACTAAAATGGATCCAAAGCTACAAAATTATTTTGTCTTTTACTTCTTAAGTCAGCACGCTGCTACTTTAAACACCTAAGTGTAGGTAATTGCATAGTCAAGTAGCAATCCATACAGGCTTTTGCTTAAGTGTGAGATTGCACTGTGTTACCCAAATTAATCACAGCAACACCAATTGCAGTCTGAACTTCCCCTCGCCCCCACCATCAGAACATGAGAAAAGAATGAGAAATATTTCTATACCAGAGTTTCTAGAGGCTCATTCCAAGCAGCTTGTTCTTTCTGACACAGAATGTCTCTGATACAGCCTCAGGATCCCCAAGACTCAAAGAGCAAAAGCTGTGAGTCTCAAAGGCCTTGTACACCTGGAAAGATCTGTCAAGAAAGTCTGGCTGCTGCTGTGGCTATCACAGCAACTCTGGCCCTGCATTGTCACGTGCACGATGTCTCACCATCACCTGGACCGTTGCTCCTTTTACTGTGGTTTTTAAGCAAACTTGTACAAGGCTGCAGACTGCTCGCAGAGTGGATAATGGTTCTCAGCACCACTGCAGTGAGGGAGCTCTGGTTTAGCAAGCAAGATTAAACAGTATAACTCCTCCACCCATATCTCTCTGACCTCTTAACATACAAACAAAAAGGCTTACTGCAGCTGTAAGGAGCATTTCCCCAGCCCACACAGAGGGACGTGAACTTTGGCACCCTAGTTGCTTGGAGGAAATTTCCTCGGAAGAGAATGGGGGTTTTGATCTATTTCCATTTAACAGGAATGCAGAAATAAAATGCTCATTTTACCTTAAAGCACTGATGCAATTAAGTTCAGACTAGCTGAAATACCAGGCCAAACTCAGCAACATTGCTAGACAACATTGCTAGAATGATAGATGAGACACAAGCTTGACATGTATTAACAGGTAGCTTGAAAAGCTAGAGTAGAAATCTCGGACACTGTAACTGTTGTTAGGATTGACTGCAGCTGGTTAATATCAGAAACTAAGCAGTAAGGGCTTAAGCGGAGGTGTCTCAGGGGAACACGTGGCCAGCACTAGATTACAGCAACCAGTCTTGGGGAAATCTGTCCTCAAAACATTCTCAAACCCCCTGTCATCAGTAACAAAGGAAATGTTTGCAACTAATTTCTGAGTCTATGGACAGACAAAAGGACTGCACAAGTGTGTTTCAGCAATACTGAAAAGCTTTTCCATATAAAGTAGCCAATTTACTGTTATGGTTACACTTAAGTCAATTAAAATGTTTTATTTGCAAGGATTTGAATCTCTTACCTTCATTAACATTTAGCAGTAAATGGGAGAAAAAAGGTAAATAAAATATTATCTGGCTTTTTAAAGGTCATTCCAGCTTGATCATTATAAACACCTAGCTAGGAACACAGAATATGCCCCTTTTTGTGGATTTAATACAACTAGCCAGTGCAGAACAGCATCAGTAGAAGACAGCAAACAAAAAGTCAGTGGCTGGAGAGTCTACAATGCTGGTGTTCAATACATGCTTAATTACAGCCACCCTTTGTTCAACTGACTTGTGATAATTTTCTTTTTTCCTTAAACCTCCCATCATAAATCACCCTCATCACAGAGCATTTAACTGATGCACCTATTCTTAGCACCTGCTTTTAAACAACCCTAGGCTAGCAATCCAAACTGATGAAATGACATACCTAATACTTTGCATGCCTTTACCAAAGGAATAGTCAGCCAGGTTCTGGAATCTGGGTCCTATCTAGGCTGGAGGGTGCTTAGGAGGGCAACCCCTCCATTGTAATTAGGCAGTTATTGCAGTGCCTTACTTCAAGAGCTTTCATATTTCTGTTTATTAAAAAGAATAATGTAGTATTCAAAATTCATTGCCACAAACTTTTCTTAAACAAAGATTTTTATTATTTGTAAATAGATGTAAAACTAATGATGCAGGAAGACCCTGTGTTTTTAATATATATAAAAAAATCAGACTAGACTAGACAAATAAGAAATATTTGTGCTCCTGTGGGCAAACATTTATTCAAACACACAGTTTACATTAAGCTTGCTTCTTTCCCTTTCCATTTTACTACATCCCTGACTGCTGATACTAAAAGGAAAATAGAAATTCCCCACAAACCACAGAATTACCACAGCAAAATGCCACTCAGTAGAATATATGGAGTTATTTTCCATCATATCATTGTCCTTGATAAACAAGTCATCTTCAATGTGAAACTACAAATAAAATCCCACAACAAATCAGTTCTTGTCTAACATAAGGGTTCAAAACGCAATGTAGCTAGCAAGTTCAAATGCTGCAAATATACATTCTGAAAGTACACTGAAAACTAAGGCCCCTACCCTCAAAGTGAGAGAGAAGTAATATGTTAAGAACCGTAAAACTACAGCATCTGAGAGACTTTCATGAAAAGTTGACATAATCAGTCAAGAATCCTACAAGCAACTCAACAGCCCAAATCACATTACATGAATCAAGGAACGCAAGTTGCAATGAAATCCTGAGATCCAAGGAAGGTACAGTTTAACTGAATTTACACATGGGTGTATGCTAAAATTTTAATGAATATTTAGCTAAAGGACAAATTGCTCTGTCTAAATTAAATTTTCATAACCACAAAATTTTGAACAGGATTTCCTTCATTTTCAAGAAAACTAAAACTCCCAGTAAATGTTAAATGATTTAGGTTTTTGCAGTGGATACTTTATATGGTTTTATTGGGCAGCCATATATTGTTCATATGTAAGAATATGTATGGAATGCTGTAATCATGAATATATTGGAAGACAATTTGAATATGCTTTGTTTATTTCTTCTCCTTGGCTATGTTTTCTTCACACAGGTTTTACCTCCTCTGTGTATTTTACAAGGCAAAGAAAACAATGATATGCATGAAGTATGTACCAGCTCATATTCCTTTGAATTCACCTTCCCCTGCTCTCTTCCACTGGAATAGGCATGTGGATCGTTAACACTTGGACTTCTATATTTGTAGTGTAATATGTCTATGGATAGTTATCTGTGTCGATAACAATGTATTTCAATGCCTGCTGTGTAAAATCTATAATGTCATACCACATGCTAGAAAAATGTGGCAACAGTTTTCACCGAGCATTGATTTTTTTTCTTTTTTAGATTAATAGCAAAAATAATATTTCAGTAGCCCAATAACATTTCATAAAGTTATATCAAGCTTGGAAAATGGTATGCGTAGAGAAAAATGTTTTTAAATAAAATTCAGGGTTTAAATTCAATATTTTCTTAACATAAAAGGTCTTTTTTTTTTTTTTGAGTGGCGCCTTTTGTTTCCTTTCTCTCACATGGAAACTTTTCATTTCAAAATTTTCACAATTGTATTCTAGAAGAACTAAAAATAATCAAGAAATTTGCAAAACAAAATAGTTTTTACTCAAAACATTTTTTTCTAAACTTTTTTTCAGAACTGCAAGTGAGCAAACCAAAACCAATAATTAGTAATGTGTCCAGCACACATTAACAACTTTGTTTTTAGAACATCCTTGTTGAGATTATTTAATGCTTGCTCTTATTTCCCCAGGAACTGTGGTTGCTAGAAGCCAATAATTCAAGAAGCAGAATTAACAGACATAGGATTAAGAATAGAACCTGAATCTCAGTTATCAAATTTGAAGCCCTCCAATTAAGACTTTCCTCTATCTAAGCTAGTGGACAGCCCATATTGCATTATTAGAATAAATAAATCTACATAGTGTCATATATTTATATACAGCAAAATATACAATTAATATAATTAAATTTTACCATATTATTCTAAGTAAACCCATCAGTGATCAAAGCTGCAACAGCATCAGCCCAACTGCAGAACAATGCCTAAGCTACCACATGCAAAACGGGTCAAGCATGAGCTTGACCTCATGGAGAGGACAGAGAGCAGCCCCTGTGGATGGGAGATGGGCACCTGCTGAAAGAGCCGACCAACGTGCAGAGGAGGCAAAACCAAGTGCCAGAATAGATGCATAGAATTTGGCTCAACATAATTAGATTGCTTGAATAAAGCAAGAGCTGACCTGAACATTTCAGTCAAGTTGAAGGTCACTTGTTAGAAGCAAGTAATAACGGATTCAGAAGTGACACAAAATAATACTGCTGAGGAAAAAAAATTAAAACAAGTTATCAGTTATCATGACTGAAATAAAGATTTCATCTAGTTCTACAACGATCGCTACCACCACAGCACACAGAAATGAAATGTGACTGCGAGGACAAATGAGGCAGGAAAGCTCTCGGCTAGTTCCAAAGAAAGCCATGCTAAAACTGTATTTCACAAGCAGCTGGCTGGGAAAAGTTTATCCAAGAGTACCGTAAGAACTGCTTTGGGCAAGGTTGACCATTACCCTGAGCCCACTTTCTTGACAGGGTGGGGAGCACAAATAAAATATTTTTTCCTTTCTGCTGCTACTTATGGAATGTAAAATATACAGGAAATCTGCAGGTGAGGTTTTAATTGCTTTTTTAGAAATAGCTGGTAATTAACTTACATCCTCTTCGGAATGTAGTTTTCTGTATGACCCGGTAACCAAGCAACAGGAAGAGTAACAATGCAAAAGTGTGATAATCAAGCCCTTCTTCTGATAGAGAAATGATATTTTCAGGTTAATAATTATTTCTTATTCCATGCATTAATTTATCTCTGTCTAATACTGGAAAGGCCTGGACCAAAGAAGGAAATGCAGTTAACATCAAATAAATGGAATAGTTGGGAAAAGCATTATACCACATCTGTTTAGTATTCACCAACAAAATCCTGCAGATGCATGAGATGCAGGTAGGAGGACCACTGTTCCTGTTGCTATCTTTTGCCAGCGGTGGCTTACACTGACAGAGGAGAAACACTTGGAGCTACATTGCTCCTTCTCTAACGCAGATAACCATGACCAAGCGCCGACGAGTTTTGAATTCAAATAATACACACTAATACAGACTTAAAGGACAAGTACGTACAACAATGTTTTTCCATGTAGCTATTAAGACTCACAGTCTAGTCTGTTATGCCTGCATGTGTCCTTCCCCTGCATGAGCATTCAGCGTAGGCACAAACACTTTATCCTTTGGTACACAGAGAAGTTTGTTTTGGTTGGTTCAGAAAGTGACTCTTGCAAAGCCAAATCCAGAATTCTGAGCACCACTGAAAGACCAGTGCAGAAAGACCATTTTGGCACAGAAACATCTGCAAACACATTTCATACTGAGTGTGGGAAGGTTTGCACAGCCCTTAGGAAGTGTTTGCTACTCTTTAATTTGAGGAGCTCTTTCTTAAGAGCTTTGCTATTAAAGGAACCAATTCCCAGCTTTCATGTGCTATGTCTTTAACAAGATGGGCCTAATCAAGTCTTCAAACATAAGAAAGATCAAAGACTATATCTGTAATAAATGAAACAATATGTGTCTGGCATGTATTGACAAGGCTACATGGCTTTCACTGTTCAGTTTCATTATTATTAACATTTATCATACAAAAATTTGGATGGCATACTAGAAGTTCCCTAACTTTCTAGCAAAAATACTGTCAAACAGTAATAACACTTGACTTGACCTCAGTTTTACCTTCTTAATACCTGCAGTGATCTGCAAGCTCAAACAACGCAGCAGCACTTCGAAAAAAATTAAGCCTGTCATTAGCACACAGTAAATTTGGAGAACAATAATTTTACGGTAAAAACTTTAACTATTCATCGACACTAACGCAGCATAGAAGGGCTATACAGCTCCCTTGATGAACCCTTTAAAGTGCCTTCTGAACATCAGTTAAGCCTGCCTCACTCCCCTTGAGGTATATCGCAGTTACTGGGGCCATTTTCTAGATAGGCCTGTCTAGGGTTTGACCTTAATTGAGCAGAATATTAGCTCAGAGATCTGATGCTCCTCTGCTCTAACTAATCAACAACGCTGCTTCCCAATTAAAGGAGCCTGCACAATCTCTTGCATTGCCTGGCATATACAGTCTCAAGAATTTTATTCTTTCCTTTTCTTCTTGTAATTGCTCTGTCTGTACTTGTGCAACAGTTCTGTGGACTTGCAGCACACCGTGTAGAAACACCAGTCATCAATTTTGCTTAACTTCTAATAATAGCTATAACAGATCAGATAAAAATCCTTAATCAAATCAATGATTAATAGAATCCATGTTTAGCTATTGTAAACAAGAGTGACCCTTTAAAGGTAGTGAGAAAATAAGTCATAAAAATAATATATAAATAAAAAAATAATCACACTTTACTATCGCGGTCATCTGCAAAATTTGAGTCTTGATTTGGTTCAGCTGCATTTTATTTTTAAGGTCATCTTAGAAGACTCGGGTTATGAAGAAAAATAAAACCGTTTGCACCCATGACATTCTCTCTCTCATTTTACAAGAAGATAAAATGTCAAAAGCCACGCAGAGCTGAAAAGTGACCCTGCTGATTCCTCTAGATGACCACAGCAGCTGGATTTCAGTTGCCTGTTATTCAGCAACAGTTTCCACCCTTGTATCTCACACTGGAGAGAGACTCTAAAGGCAGAAGTCTTGTTGACTTAGAATTGTGTATCACATTATAGTATGTATTATAGTGATCTGTATAGTATGCACTATCTGTGATCTGTATTTTGTGTACCATGGATTACAATATTAGTGCCAGACAAATAAGAACATACATTGAAGAAAATGCATTCAAGATAAAAACTAATTGCACATGATCCCACAGGTCCAGCATTTAAGGATCTTTGGAACCTTCGCTGAAGGAAACAAACAATATGAAGTTTACTAGTATTTTGCATTTCAATTGTGTCACCCTGTTCTAATCATTCTAATGACAACAGTCTCCTACACTGTTTCTGAACAGTACGCTTTTTCTTAGACAAAATAACAAGGTTACCACTTCAGCCCACATACTGTACAACTGCATAAGTATTTGTTAGGTCCTGCCTTAAAGCCAATTCAATCTTTTTCTATGATCTGTCTTTGGAATTGTCAAAGTTCTAGCAATCTAACTTTTTGCAGTTTCTTTTAATAGTGTATTCTGCCTTTTATTGCAAACTAGCTGTCCACAGGTTATAAGAGCCTTTGCTCCTCAAGTGTACTGTATCTGCCCTGCTAATTATCTGTCAAAATCCGTATGGATTGGGCAGAAACCAAACTGTCAAAGGGAATTGATCTAATCTCTTATTTTCATATTCCTTACTGTGTGTTGTACATCAAGACACATCTTATTCTGGGACATCACAAATGTTGGCACACAGGAGCAATCCAGCGCAATGCCTCAGAAAGACTTCGAAAGCTTTTTATGCTGGACAGCCACCTATTATCCAGTGAGTGAGAATACTTCAATAGGAATTTACTGGATCAGATATACACAGTGTTTTCACAGATGTCCTGGTATGTCTGTATCAGTGATTATTCCATTATTTGTCTATTTGCTTTTCCTTTCAAGCTGCAGTTCCTTTTCAACCCTCAGTAAGAAGAGTTGTCCAGAAAAGGCTCAGCCATTTCTTTTTAGTTACTTACTAACAGCTCATAGAGATGACAGCCAGAAATGGAATCTGACAGCCCTCAGTCTAGTGCTGTCACCATTTCTAGTGAGCGTACAGTCTATAAGCAAGCCAAAACAACTGGAAAGGAAAAATGGAACACTAAAATTAATGTAATTTCCAACCAATTTTTTTTTTTTTTTTTGCCACTTATTTAGTAACAAATGACAAGAGAATCCTGCCAGCACTGTGGACTCAAGGAAGAAAGGGAACAGAGCAAACCTGTGTTACAAGGGGGGTGAAAATCCTCATACAAAATCTTTAGCACTTTCTAACCAGAAGCTCCCAGCATGCCTGTTCTTTAGCTCTTCAACTGTGTGAGAGCAATGTGCACTTCAGAAAACAAAGCAAGATCCAAATACCACCTGAGTTGCAAGATGGTCCTAGATTCTGCTTTGGCCTAACACAGGAACATAAATTAATCAATTTCTTTAGACATGTAACCATAAGTATTTACAAAGAATTATAGACATATGAATATAAGCTAAAGCAATATAACATAAAATAAAAATACTATGATTAGGAGATGATACAGTTTAATTTTCTCTTAAAGGAATCACTTTGTCCTATGCTACAGACAAGTGCATCTAAATGTATTTAACAAACATCTTAATGTATAACCACAACTGCCCCGGGAAGCTCAGATCATGAGGGATAGTGATACAGCAAGTATGAAATTCAAATGCTTGAAAGGGCAGGGGTCTCTGTGTCTGGTTTGGAACTCTGAAATTCTTCAGTGAAGAAGCCAAGAGTCAGATTTTTTTTTTTTTTTATTTAAGGTGGTAAAAATGTAATTACACATCCAAATGGGACTTTCAAAAATGACTGTATACCTGGCAACTTTTGAAAACAAGACAGCATCTTCCTTATTCTATGGCCAATTAGACTTCATGTTACACCTCCCCGGGTCGGTCAAGAGTCTCCCCTGTGATAAATCACAGGGGATGAGGTCTTCCCAAGGAAGTTAGCAAACAGGCCAGAGAGGGGCACGAGGCAACTATACTACAAATCCCGTGGGCATCATGATGATGTTTCTGGTTTCCTGTCTCTGCACCAAAAGATCAACATTTCCCAAGGAAAGCAATCAGGCTTTTTGTGAGAGAAACTTCAGTGTGACATCCAAATATACACCATAAACTATTTTAAGCATCCCTCCTTATTAAAAAAAATCCCACCTGCTTTCCACTCCAAACGCAAACTCACTTTTTGCTCGAGTCCAGTAAAGCAAAAGAGTATCAATGATAGCTGTTAGTTTTGAACATACATCTCTTGATTGTGCAATGCCTCGCTACCCGTCTTAGAGCTTTACTGAGGAGCA
>NW_009260435.1:5779661-5780902 GCF_000687185.1 Egretta garzetta | reverse complement strand
TCCCTAAAGCAGGTAATCTTCACGAGCTGGCCCATTCATGCATAGCTAAGATGATCATTCACTTGTTCTCCTGCATCATTTTGCTCTTTAATCCCACAGCCTAAGAAGGCCTGAGACAGGCATTTGGCATTTCAAAATGCTTTTCTTTTTAAGAAGAAACAGCAGCAAATTAAACAAATGTTATTTCAAGCAAATAAAGATCCTAATTTTCTTTGGCTTCAGAATATTAACAATCACCTGGACTCAAGATTCATTTTAAGAGTGATGATGAGAATTTACTATAGCTCTGTAAATTGCTCTTCTTGCTGGAAGAGTTTACACAAACAATTTCAAAGCTTGACTGGAGAACCGGCCAGCATATCATTCTGGTCAACTATTTGCCATGCTAGAAATGCATCAGGATAATGACACAGTGAGGGATTGTAAGGCAATATTGTTTCCCCAGAAGCCTTTGTCTAACAAGGTAATTTATGACCTGTTCTGGAATCCAGTCTTTACAAAACCATAAATTCACACTTGTACTCAACTTCAAAGGGACCATTATCAGTAAAGGTGGCAGAAGGCATCAGACTGCTGCAAGCTAGATAAACAGATAAGTGAGACTTTCATGGTTTTCTCCTCTAGGTCTGCTAACAGGACAAAGGCACCTAAAGGTGCAGCTGCTCCTCACATTTGGCCCTGGTATTTGCAAAGTTCACCACTGAATGTGCTACTTCCCTTTTACAAGGTGAGGAAAGCCTTACTCAAGTGCAAAAACTCACAGCACTAGCAGAGCTTTGAAAGCTCTCTCAATAGCCTATCCTTGCTTACCTAGGAACTGATGCTTTCCTATGAACACAATGAAATGTAAAGCAAAAAACAAGAAGAAACAACAACAACCCCAAAGAGTCAGTGTTTTCATGAAGAAAAATAAAATGAAAGCTCTGCAGCTCTGCAGAGCTTTAACTGGTGCGTGTGTCCACAACTGGAAAACTTCTCAGGGCTCTTGCAGCGTCGCCCTCTCTGTAGCACTGGATAAGCAGCACATGTGTTTGCATTGGTGCTGCTAGTTCGGCTGAACCTGTTTCCCTGAAGGTGGGAGATCAGGGGCCTCTGGGGGGAGTGCTGCATGGAGAAAAAAAAGGGAAAAAAAAAAAAAAAAAAGGCCAGATTTATACTCGTTGCCTTTCAAACAAAAGCCTACCAATTTTGAGACAGTCATTCTTGTCACATTGGAAATTCACAGCCCCATACATTTGAAA
>NW_009260435.1:5764349-5779641 GCF_000687185.1 Egretta garzetta | reverse complement strand
GGGAAAGCAGGCAGCTGTCCCAGGTGATTAACTGTTCTGGATACCACCAATCTGCCCGATTAGCCACCCAGCCAGCATGGGCTAGGTCAGTAGCTGTTTACAGAGTGCAGTGCCTTAGAAGTACTCCCTTGCTGACAGTTAAAACTCCCACCTACCCTTCCATGTCTTCTGGAGAGATCAATTAGTTAATGTTTGCACAGTGTTATGAAGATCTAAAGAGCTGAGTGTGATGATGGGTGCTGACCAGCATCATTTCTAATTACTATATTGGAAGTGAACATGGCATTGCTATGGAGAGGTGCGAGGGCACAGAACACATGCCTTTTTCCTGGTCCAACTATCTAGCAGCAATAGTGCTCTCTAGTAAAGGAACAGAGACTCAGCACCGAAGTTGGATGGTGCAGGCTGCAGAGGAGCTGAAGCACAGCATAAAGGGAGGGATTCAGCTGAATAATGCCAGCCCATGGAATATAAACTACTCGAACCCAGGCAGAGAACTGCAGATACTCTCCTGCTGAGGGCCATTAATCTACTAATCATGTTTTTCATTCCAGATTCATGCAGAACTGTCTTCAGATTGTAATTCAGTCCTCTCTGGGATGAGGCTGGAGGAGTTGCACTTGCTTAAGTTCTCTGCACTGAGAGAAATTTAGGCCACTAGATTTGTATCCTTGGCAGACAAAAATGCCTAGCAAAAATATTATATGTGATAAGACTATTGATGGATCCTGACTGAAGGGCTGGATGACAGGTTCAGTACAAGCAGCATTTACTAAGATCCATGTTCTGGAAACCAGCCCTTAACCCTACTATTGTCCATGCTATAACTTCATCTTTTTAGTTGAAGTTATTAAGACATCAGTGGCAAAATTAGCTGCTGTCCTTCAGACATTTCTTTGGCCTGGGTAGTCAAAGGAGCTTGTGCTGTCTTCATTCATGGACAAACTTTCTTCCTGGCACCAGATGCACAGTAGAGACAATGTTCAAGTAACTTGGAGGCCAATGAAAGTTTTGCTAGGAACTTGATATGCAGATTTAAATCTTTTGCCAAATCTCTTAATTTCTGCAGCTGCTTCTGACATGCTGAAGAAAAAGCATTACTGCTTTTTCTTGAAACTCTAGTAAGGATTGCCTGTGTTTAACTGATAGTACTCTACCCTACCAGAAAAGATGCTGGACTTCATGGAGAGGCACCTTGCCAGCCCCTGAGGAACTCCTGCTTGCCACAGTGACATTGTTCCCCAAGAGAAGATGCTGTCTTTAAGGGGTCAAAGTTTGCTGCAAAAGCATGATGGCTCTAATGTTCAATATTGCTGTTGAACAAAAAGAGTATTTGAAAAATATGCACATGCTGCAAGTTGGCAGGACCTGGTATTTTAGTCACAACCAGCCATCTCTGTCTGCAGCTACTCTCTCAGAACTCCGTCACAAATTTCCCACTTCATAGTTTATTAAATAAAGAAAAAGCAGTTGTACTTTAAGTGAGCCAAAAACCCTCTGGCATTAGAGAAAATGCAAAGTAGTGGGCAGCTGCGAGATGTTGAATACAAGCATCCGATAACAACTACTAATTCCCTGCATCACAAAACATGGTTAACTTCAGTTTCCATCCATTATTTCTACCTGTCCTTAAAATACGCACCATTCAGGAAAAATTGCTGCTGTTCTCAGCAGTATCCAAGAAGTTTTAATACTTGCTTGATAGCCAGTCTAAGCAAGACATAGTGACTTGACCCCTTAATCTTCAAATAATACCAAGAAACTGTGATTCATTAATCTAGGAACTGTTTGTTGTTTAATGGCAGGAAAAAAACCAACAAACAAACAAACCCCAAACCCCCAACAAAACCAAACCTAGACCAGGAACACAGCCACATCCCCAGGAAAAGGAATGTTTTCTGTCCCATCTAACTGTATGCTTCACGCTGCTCTTTCTTGAAAGGCTAACTCCCCACCTGAGCCAACACTGATGCAGTAGAACACTGCAATACTTGAAACAAAAGAATGCTCATAGATAACTGTAACAGCAACACTCGCTCTGCTTTGGCAATCCCACTGGAACCCTGCTCTTCCTTTTTTCCCTCTGCTTTCTCTATCCCAGAACCCTAAGCAGCAGAATAATCTTTGCTACTGCTAAGGCTGAGTGATAAACTACCTTGTTATGTACTCTCAGTTCCTACTCCAGCAATGCAGAACACAGACTGTAGTGTTACAAAAATTAGGCTATCAGATAAGTCTATTTCTTGGACAAATGGATTAGTCCCAAGATAATACATACGCATATGTATACATATGTGCCCTTGTGCTGGTTTTAGTGAATGCCCTTAAATCAGTTCTATCCTGTCAGCTTTACTTTTTATATTTTACATCCTCTAAGTCTGAAAATATTTATTGCTATTTGCATTTATGTTTTTAACACTGATACCAAATATTAAACCTGGTCAAAACAACAGAAGAATTGCATTTTTTAACCAAAATTTTAAAATCAGGACATCAAGTATTTGGTTGACAAAAAGAGAAGAAAGTAATGTAATTTTAAACAATCATTAACATTTATGAATTTTCCTTCATTTCCTTAAAAGCCTGCAATAAACAGTTCACACTCCCAAAAGACATAGCTTCTCAACCCAAAGATCATATTTTGCTATTTGATTTGGAAAAAAACCCCCACAAACCAAAACACAAAAATCCCCAAACTTTATTATTTAGCATTAATTTGTTAAATTTTTAGAGAATTAGTTTTCTCCCAGCTGGTACTGCAGTTTGGACTTCTTTAAAATCTATTTTAGCCCTTAATTTAAGTAAATAATTTGTCTCCATTTAATACTGAACCATGGAACAGGTATGGCTGTATCTTATCCTATCGACTTATTTACAAACCCTATGTCCACTTCAGAAGAGGACAGAAGCCTTCATTATCAGTCCTCAAATGCTAAACCCAATACTTTTATTGTTTCAACAATAAAAAGTCCCACCTATCTCGGTGGGAATAAAATGAAGCAAAATCTTGCACTGTAAATTTCCTGTCCACCATAGTCTGCTACAATCCCTTGTCACAGATGACCAGATTGCAACATTTTGTAGTTTAAAGGCTGAGTTTTTAGGAGTACACTGTTCCAAACGCCTTCCATGGTCCCCTCTTCTTTCCTGCTCACCCCGCTCCCCAGATGATTTGTAAACCTACAAGCCTTGCTCCACAGGTTCAGCCCCTGTTCCCCACATTCTATTGTATTACTTTTTTTTCCAAGGTTGTTTCTCCTTTTGCATGATTTAGAATCTGGCCTAGAATTTCATACATAAACTTAGGTCAGAGTCACTGTGCCTATAGCCTTCTAGCTGAAAGGTCTGGAAATGGTTTCCTGAAACAAGGGTAAAAATACATAAAATAGTTGAAATAAAGGTTAGAAATATTAAAAGCAATGCATCCATGAAAATGACAAAATAAACAACAGCTCAAAAACCATTTCATGAAACACTCCAAATCAAACTGTTATGTTTGCAGACACTTCACAGACATTACTTAAACCTCCCACCAGCCCACAGAGGTATGTATCAGCTGTAGTACCAGCTGGGGTACCAGAGGAAGAGCAATCAAGTGACATGCTCTAAGCTACAAACCACAACTATGCTGGAGTGAAAATGAGACTGCCAAAGAGCTTGACCTCTACAGTCCTGCACAAGCCACTGGAACATACGTCCTGTCTTTACCCCCTAGAATTTCCTCCTGAGGAAATGAGAGCTGTACTAATTTTGTAATATTTCTGCCCAAGTTTCTTTGGAAGATTGGATATATTTACAAATTTGTAAATGCTGAAGCTAGGAGGAACTTCTGCCAAGCTCCTGCCTGGCCTCCTGCATAACAAAGGCCAGGGCACCCCATTTATCAGCCAGGGCAGGTTAGACTCTACTTGCCCACACAACAGGCCAACCGCAGCTGCTTTAAAGCAAGGAGCAAGAAATCTCACAATGGGGAGATAAGGGATAATCTATCCCTGCCATTGAGGTCTCATCCCATCTCCTCTCAGACACCCACACTGCTGTTGGAAAGTGCTTTGGCTAAACCCAGTGTATCTAAGGTCATGCAAGTTGACACACATTGCCAGACCGTTCAGTCCAAGTGATCTAGTAGCAACAGGACAGACTCCAGGCGTGCACAGTTTCCTTCCTTATGCTGCAACTCACTAATCCCTGCCTTTGAAAAGTCTCCATGAACGCTCAACCCCAGGAGCAGAAAGACTCCATACAAGCCAGTACAGCCACTCACCCTCATGCCACGCTGCATTTAGAAAGAAATTTCTTAAACTACAGTTTAGTCTACTCAGTGAGATCAAATGCCCTTGAATATCACTGGTCTCACAGCAAAAACCTGATTATTTCATTAGCTAGTGAAATGTTTTGCTTTTAGTAATACATCTGATATGATCCTTTTCTAAGAGATTAAAACTTTAAACAAGCCAGCAAATCCCAGGAAAGTTCAATGACAACTGAATTTGTGTCTCATATCACAAGCCGTGTAGCCTGTGCTTTCTTACAGAGTCATTAGTTAACCTGACATTTTCCTTTGCAGTTCAGTATACAGGGTTGGGTTTTTTTGCAATTGATGCAGGTTCTCACCTTTACCTACACAAACCAAAATGCATCTAATACTATGCAGCAGTTTGCTCTGCTTTGCATCAAAAAGATTATCATTAAAAATGATTCTATGACAGACACTACCAGAGAAGTGAAGGGGGAAAGCCTGTCAAATGCTTTCAAGTGGTGGACTTCTGAGCATATAAAGAAAAAAAAAAGTTCTAAACACAAACGGGCAGCATTCAAATGGCATTAGCAAGGAAAAAACCAACCCTGAGCAGTGCTTCTCCTGAAACAAGTAGGGAAGTTAAGTCTGTTTTTCATGGTTAAAGAGAAAGAAGTTAGGCCTTCCCCTGGGAGCGCTGTGATCTGATCACCACCAACAGATATAATACCAACAGCCACAGAACTCCCATTAACAAACCAATGAATCACTGCTTCCCACATCTTGTCTGTTAGCTTACTGAGCACAGGGGTTGCACTCTAAGTGCCCGAGTGCCACAAATCACTAGCTAAAATAGTTCTGCCTCTTCAAAGGGGAAGGAAGAAGATTTGGGTGGGTGTGGGGTGTGCGAAAGGGGGAGGAGAGATGCTTAAAGTGATTTACGACCCCCCTTCGAGAACAAGCCAGACATGGGCCAAGTTTTTTTGCACCTGGACCATTATGAGGCAACAAGGATGATCTCTCAAGGAGCAGAAGACATTCAAATGTACAAGTCAAAGACTAGGATGATTCAATCTTCCCTAGGATCAGCCTGGCTTAAAGAAAAGAAAAATTCTGGGAAAAATATACATCTCCCCTCTCTTTCACAGAGTAAAAGGGAAAGGAGATTAGAAAACAAGAGGTCTTGTGTATTCAAAGTGCTAATTCAGAACTTCTCTCTCTAAGACACTCATGAAACATTTTAATTGTCTGACTTTGCATTCAAAAACCTTGTTTGCAACTCTTAATTGCAGGTAGCTTTGAACAAATAATTGAAATGCATGACTTGTGGGGCCTGCTTAAACAATTATAATGTGCTTTGCCAATAGGTGCTTTGTCCCATTCTCCTCCCCCCACCTTTTTCATAATGAAAATGAGCTAGCATGATATTTGGAGCGAAGTTAAAACCTTGCTAATTTGCAGCACTGAGATCTGGGACTGTGACAGTGGCCGTACCTGTACAACTGCTTATATCAGCAAAAAATGCACTAATAGTTCAACTGAATGCGAAGAAGACCTTTTCATTTTCTGCGGAGAGCAACCCACTGGGAGATTCTTTTCTAAATACAAATCCTTCATATGTCTGTTAGTTTTGCATTTCCTAAGATTTATGGAGCTATTTTCCTGAAAATACCCTTTGTATGATTTAAGCAGAGCCTCTCATAAATATATACAATCTTTCCAAGTAGACTTTGAAAAATAACTTGAATAAAACCATATCCTTTTCAGAAGATGCAAATTATTTTGGCATGGTGCAGTCAAAACCGTTCTAGGCAACTTAGTGTGTTCCTAAAGCTGTAATAATCTGCAAAACTGAGTGTATTAATGATAAATCCACATTCATCCTTACCCAGAAAATATACATCTGCTCAAGCCTATCCCTGAAGTCAAAAGTGCCCTTGTGAGAAAAGAGAAATTGCCTCAGGTCAGATTATTCCAAGGCATAACCTAAAATGGTCTCCTTTTATACCGGTCTCTTTTTACTCTATTGGAAAGCATCTTACCTGTTTATACCTGGATGCAGTATACGAGTCTCATTTCGATGTCTGAATAAATGACATTTAATCCAGGTCTGGGAATGATTCAAGCATATTTAAAACTCCATCTTACCACAGATACTTGGTGCTGGGTGCAGACAGGACATAGGCTCTAAACTGGTTCTTAGAATATTATTTTCACTTAAGTCTGTTGAATTCTTAATGTGCTGACAAGCAGTTCCAAGTAACACACTTAGCAATTGGGATTGCTACATTTGCCAAAACCAGGACTGCATGTGTTTCAAGGAGGGAAGAGCGCAAGTAATAAAGCCCTCATTCCTTTTAACCCAATTTCCCCGCTACATTCAGACTCTCAGCTGGGCACAGGCAGCTTGGACACCTGATAATCATGGTCACTCAGCCTCCTTCACCTCCAACACAGGTCCTGGCCTTGAGCAAACAGATCTGGAAACTCAAGGATTTAAGTTAAGAACATAAAAACTAATATAATGAAAAAAAAATCAAACTGTAACTGTAAATCAGATTTAATCAAAATCTAATCTAATCAAATTAGGTTACTAAGAGCTGTTCTAGCTGAACTCCAGAAGCTGGAAAAAGCTGCAAGAATTTTAAACAATACAGAGACACGTAGCATCCAACCATCTGCCACTACAAGGTAAAGACCTTCTGTTGCTATTGCTGCTAGCTAACATGCTAAGAAAACAGGAAAGAAGCTTTCTGCAGGCCCAGTTTTGTATTTCTTGCTTTAGACTCTCCTGTGCAAGGTGACAACTATCTGGTTTTCCCACTGGTATTAAAAAGCATTAAAAGGATTCAGAACCCTGCAGGATTAGACCGTTACCATTTTCACAAGTAAACTTCACTGAGACTTTAGAAATGTGAGTAAGTTAGTTTGGGTTTTATCCCCAGTGCCACAATTCCAGTCTAAATAAGTACCTTCTGAATATTTTGACATAAAGAATCCATCCTACCTATATCAAGCATAGGTATAACTTCCTTCATACACGTAAAAAATTCACACATATGCATTAGCAAAATTTAAGCCCAAGTTTATAAATCACCATGCAAGTTTATGGGGCCACATAACAGTTTTGTGCAAGCTCTGACAGGAGTTTAATAACTCATTCTGAAAATGCTTCCCATGTTCACTACCCATTTCATTGGCTACTCCCATCAATAACCTCACTAACATAAAAACAAGGTCAGCTAAGCAACTGAAAGACTAAAAAAGATGTTGAAAAGATCACATTCTTACAAGTACACCAGGGCCTGATAATTCAGAGTGCAAATGATAACAAAACCAGAAAATGGCACAACTGGAACCCATTCTCCTAAGAAAGTGTGTAATGGAACAAAACCAACCCACAGTTATTCACTCTGTGATTCTCCTAGCCTGCCATGCAATATGGGCCTGTCAACGTGGCATTTCATTTGTGGTTTAATCAGCCAATGTGGGGCACACTATGAACAAAGTAGCAATCATCCCCCTCCCCAGTAAGTACTGTAATGGCATCATTTCCATAACAAACTCATCCTTCACCAGCATGGGATCTGGATATTTGTGTTCTCTCTCAACACACAGCCAGTTCTCAGAGCCAGCTATATGAACGTGCAACTCTGCAGCAAGTCACAAGAGACATTTTCATAAAATGTTGCCATTAGTCACTTCGCAAAGGACCGTGACTATTAAATTCAGAGTTTTACTGTGATGCAGGTTGCATTAGTCAGTGAAAGCTATCACTCAGAAAAAGAAACTAAGATTTAACATACACTTCAGGAGAGAGTCAGGGTGTGAGTTCCTGGGTGGTCTAAGCCTATTGAGATAAATACAGTTAATATTAGCAGAGGTCTTATCTCCTTATGTACTCAGTAATGGAGTCTTTCTGTATTTACTATATGTATTTTAATACATTGCATTCCAATTGTGTTT
This sequence comes from Egretta garzetta, assembly GCF_000687185.1. NCBI lineage: Eukaryota > Metazoa > Chordata > Aves > Pelecaniformes > Ardeidae > Egretta > Egretta garzetta. The sequence goes on along the minus strand of NW_009260435.1, from coordinate 5,771,438 downwards.
TTGCATGGACAAACTAAAACGGGAATTTCTCTATCCCAAGACAGGACAGCCACACATACTAACATATAGCTTAGAAAGTACATTTCCATGGTAAGAGAAAAACTCACTATAGTAAACTGGGAAAATAAAGGATTACATTACAGAGCTGTGATAGAAAACTACTGTGTGGAAGTATTTTGTGAGAAGCAGCATGGCAATAATCTGTACTCTCAGACTCCCTTCCAAGGTCAGTCCCTGATCCTGTGAATCAAGCTCACTTGAGGGAATTCCTGCTTACGCCTAGAGCTGTTGTTTCAGAAACCACAGGCTGTACAGTTGCGTGAACAGACAAGAATTTTTTTCACTTAAGAAAAGCACTGGTTAGATGTTAAGCTGGCTAAATATATTGAGGTGAAAGCATAAAAAGATTTACCATATGAATTGCTTGGTACAGACCCAAATTTTGAAAATTGTTTAGCAGACAATTTCCCATGAAATTACTGCAATTTCACACGGGTAATTTAGTCTCACAGTTATGTTTGTGCCTCCCATTTTGAGCATTTGGGCCTCCTGTTTCCTTGTCACTTCCTCCAAGCGTCAATAAAGCACCTCATTGCCAAAGTTCAAGAGCATAAAATGTGAGAGAGGGGACCACACCTGGCTAGACTTTGTTAGCTTCTTTTATGGAAAAAAAAAAGAAAAAAAGGAAACCTGAGGGGTGGGGAAAGAAGAAAGAAACGGATAGAATTCTATCCCTGCAGCTGCTCAGTGATGCAAAGTCCCCGGTTGATCTCAGAAGATGGGAGCAGCAGAGCCAACAAAGCTCGGCCAAAAATTAATCTGCCTCAAGATTTGAGCATCCCACTGGATTTTCTGCTGTCTAATAATGTTTGGAGCTTACTCCAAGTTCTTACTTGGAGTTTGCAGATACTGACTAGTCCTTAGTGACAGTGTTATTAGGGTTTGTTTCCTGTTTTCAAAAAGCTTACAGGACTTCAGCCTCTTTAAGAACACTTCAGATCTGATGGTCATTGTCCCACAGATTTGAAATTTACAAGGGAAGATTAATACACTGACAGAAAAGGAGGGAATGATGTATATTTGCAGATGAAAAAAATCCTTATTCCCTTAGGAAACCAGACTAAAAGAAGAAAGGACAGCAAATCAGAGGTTATGCCGAAAGAGGTCTCTTCCCCAGTCAGCATGCATCCTCCATCCACATTCTGCAGCCTTGATTGAAGATGTAACTCGATATTAGTGTCTCAGTGCACTATCAGTGAAGCTTTTCTATCAGGTGATAGGTTGGACAACCACTGTATTCAAAAGATTTTTCAGTAGGATTAGTTTGATTTAGGTTCAACACATGCGGAAGTAAATGCACTATTCCAAAAGAATCTCTATTGCTAATAAAGCAACCACTGCATTCATTTCAGGAAACCTGAACTCTAATTACAATAAGAATCAAGAGCCTTCCTTTTGACTTGTAAGGTGCACATCAACAATACTTTCCTGTGCAAATATTTCACTTATCTTTAGTATTCCAGCTACCTAGCAGCCAGAATAGTTCCTCTGAGAAATGTCTGAAATCTTGCAAAAGCTTGTAATTACAAATGAAAAAAGAAGTATTTTTGTGTCACTGATGAAACACTGATCTAAAATAAATATGAAGTATTTGAAGATTTTTAGGCTGCCCAATGTCTTAGAACAAGAAGTAATAAAAAACTTGCTTTAGCGAAGAATTTAAACGAAGTTATCTTCCAAGTGAAATTTTGCATGCCATGCCAAAAAAATTTCAGAGGGTAAAAAAAAAAAAAATAGGCATCCTTACATTAGAGCATAGTGATGTTTCAACTAGAAATTTTTAGGAAGCAAAGTGGGCTGAGTTCAGCCTGAGAATCCTATTGCCGAACAGTGAATTTCAATAGGACCAATTAAATTAAATAAATCAATAGGGTATCCCCAAACCACATGAAAAATTCGTATCTTGATTTGGATTTAGGGATGTAATTTAAGGATACAATACATTTATGCCAAAGCAGATTTCTAGAACAATTTTATGTATGCAGCTGAGAAACAAACAAACAAACAAAACCACTGTACCTTGCAAAATTACATTAACAGAGAGGAAAAGAGAAGTGGGATGACAAGTGCAAGCAGAAAGCAAGCAGTGGTCAGCTGACTGGCCTAATTGCCAGCTTTCTGTCCCATTCATGCATGATATAGTTGTTTCAAAATGGCATGAATTGACAGTGCTCTTTTAAATTTCTCAAAAAATAGGTTTGGAATGAAAATGCCAACAGTTATTACAGCTCAGGTGCCTGAAGCAACAGAATTATTGCTGAGGTGTTTAAGTGGCATGTGATTTTCTGTTTTATTTTCATAGAGAAGTATGATTTTTGAAGTAACTGCTGCAATTGATGTGCAAATTTTGACACATTTTGTATGACAAGTGACTAGCCCAGTGGTACATCTGCAGATCAGTAATAGCACATCTCAGTTACCTGACTAGTGGGTGTTTGGAAGGAGAAGGAAAAGGTTTGCAATCATGCCCAGCAGCAAAATGATTCCCAGAGGCTTTTGCTCTCTACATTACTGAGTACGTGAACTGTTTTTATGGAATAAACTCAGATAGTATTGGCAACTCTCTGGTGTGAAAGGTTTGGGTGCATAAAAGCAGAAGTCAGAAATATATGGCTTCACTGACTTTAAAATATTCACAGATGACCTAATAGTTTCCATATTCCAATGGGACATGAATTTCAATTTAATTTAATATGTAATGCTAAGTATATCAGGAAAGTGGCTTTAGTTCCACCAAAAATCTCTGGAAATGTAAAGGCAGCCACTTCAAACTGATTTTTCAAAGAACTGGCTACTTCAAAACAAAGGAACACATACCTCAAACCCTCTTGGATTTACTAGGAAAACAAAGTACTGAAAAAATATATCATGAGCAAAAGCAGCAAGACACACCAGTCTTTTGACATGTAGTGCAAATGGCAAATAGTTCCTATTTCTACATAAGCCTTCTGGAACACTGGAAACCCAAAGAATGCTTGCTACTTTGCATTGCAGAGTTTCAACTTTCTTCCTCATGGGTATCTTGCCCTGAAAGGCCAGAGAGAACACACAAACTTTCAAAAAAATTCTTAATCCCAAATATTTTAGTTTGTTTTTTATTTTTTTCCTCTACAAAGGGAAGAAGGTAAAAATCTATGGAGATTGCAATGGGCTTCATATGTAAAATGCTACGCAATTTTCTCTGCTAACATTTTTTAAATTCAGAAATTTACTGATAAATCTTGGCATTCCTCTGTGAAAAGCAGATATACAAATGACCAATGCAAAGCAAAATCTAGTCTGGTTGTATTTCATGAAGCGTTCCCTATCAAAAATAAATTTAATAAAAATGGAAGCATTTTAAATAAATATGTTCATCTCTACAATATATTTTATGAAGCCAAATCATAATTACATTACCAAAATGAGAAAGGCTACACCTGTCAAAATATCTCGGCAGAATAAAAGATTTCTTTTTTACTTAATCATTTACTGCAATTTCATTTCAGTCAGAGAGGTAAAAAAGAGGTGGATCAGGTCAGCTGGTGAAGAGGGTTTGAGTATGAATCTCTGATTTTCTGGGAACTGCTGGCAAATGACTGGCTAAGTCATGAGAGGTACAATTACCTGGTGCTATAGTCAAGGCCATGGCACAAGAGGAATAAAAGGAGTCCACTTACTTCTAACTTCAGCAATACAGTGTTTATTCACTTCTTAGTGATGACAAATACAAGCACAGCTTTTTAATTTACCACTATACCTCTGAAACAGCATAGGCAAGGACAGAGTTGAGCTGAAGGACAACAGGATGAACTTAAATATAAAAAGTCGCAATTTATTTGTTCCTAACTATAGTTCTATCCTACCTAGAAGCAGCATAGTAAATTCTCTTACTTTCCACTCAATAAAGTGCTTTGTAGAAGAGTTTTATAACATCACCTTCAAAGCCTGTTCATCTTTGTTGCTCCTCTCTCCAGCCTTTCTAGCATAACCTTTCCATATAAATTTATTAGGAAGCAATTTATAGTATTACCAGCAATAATTCTTCCTGTACCATTGTAAATATGCACAAAGGTTTACAAACCTGATAAGGCAAGTTCCTGCCCCAAGGGCCTGTATTAGTTATTAAAGTCGTTATACTTATTACACTAATATACTTCAATGCAGATTTTAAAAATTAATTATTAAGATCAAAGTGAAACAAAGAAAAACAAATTAGCAAGAAACACCTACTTACAGATCCTAAATAAGGATAAAAGACCATTTTTTTCTGACAATATTATCCAAAAATCCTTAGTTTTCAAGGAATATGTAAAGCATTATTACCTTTGGTTCAGTTATAGTTTACTGATATCAAAGTTCACAGCACCTGGAGCAAAATGTACAGTGTAATACAACTAAAACAAAGAGTTTCAAACCATCCACACAGAGAACTGGCATTCTGTCATCTCAGCACTGAAAAGAAAGAAAAAGGGTTTTTCAAATTTACTGTTACGAATAAGCCCCTCCTTCCCCCCTGCAATTCTTTAGCTCCTCGTATGTGGGCAGGACTCTGGGCCAGCACATGAAAAACAGCAGGCTGGCACATCCTTCATGCTAACTCCTTGTTCTTTTCAATTTACTATTTCACTGAAAAAACAAAGTCATGACAGTTGATGTGACAGCCTTGACAACATGAGCCAAGAGCGAAAGACGGTAAGATCTGCCAGCCTCTGGCAAAGCCTAACACATGGCTCTGAGAGGAGTGGCCTGTACAGACTGTTTCTAAGGGTGCTATCTATCAATGCCAACTTTGTTAAGTATTTTGTTGACCATGAAAACATGGAAAACAAAGAGGAAGATCCACATCAGAGAAAATTCCACAGAAGAGCTAGAGCAAATGCAATCACTCTGCAAACGTGCAGTTAGCCCACCTGACTGGTATGTACATGCATGGAGTTCATCTTGTGGAAGAAAGATGAGGAGGAAGTCTTGGGATAATACAGACAGAGAGAATGAAACTGGGGTAAAAGGAGCTAAGGAGGTGGTGAGATGGGACTGGAACAGACTGGAGAATTCAGGAAGGAGGCAGCAACTCACTGGATGCTGGCAAAAAAAACCTACCAAGGTTGTCACCATTTCACAGCCCTTGCTGCTTTGGCAACAGTGCCTCTCACTCACCTGCTGCAGAGAGACAACACACTACTGCCGTCAGCTACAGTGTTAATGTAGTTAGTAGAGTCCTATGTGATGGATAGAAACATGACAAGCAGATTACAGATTGACCATGGGTGAATTAGGCTTAGAGAACTTCTGTTATCTCAGGATGCCACTGGAGAAAAAGTAGAAAAATCAGAAATGACATGACATATAAAAAATGGTGCTGGTGAAATCTTTCAGGCTTATGAAACCAAGCCTTCAGAAGTTATTTAGCACTCGGATAAAGGCTGCCCATATAGAACCTATTTAATTCCTCCTATGCATATGCATTTGAATCTTTTTTTTTCTAATTATATGATCTGTATTTATTTTCCTTAAAAATGTCTAAGTTGTGCTTTGAGAGTATTCTTGTCTACTAGTCTAGTTATAGAAGTTGCAACTTCATTTCTTGCTGAAGTTGGAAAACATTAAAAAAAGGGTATTGAAAAAAATTAAATGAAAAATTATTGATTAATGAATCTGAATTTGCTTTGGAATACTGGATTCTATCCCCAACCACCACTGAGTTCCTTAGCAAAGTAAGATTAAATCAGACTTTGAGGAGATCCTTTTTCATAGCACACCCTTCACTTCTAGATTTATTATTTGAGATCTCAAAATCTTACTTGTTGAAATCTTCATTTGTGCCCAAAATCAACTGGAGTTGTGACTGAATACAAACATGGTATTTAACACTAAAGAGAATAAAAAAATAAGATCTTTGCATCTTAAATTTTGCATGCAAGCTTAGAGATTACTTTTTAACACTCTATACCTCAACCAGTAATCTCTATAATGGGGATAATCCTATTCATTCACTTCATAAAGGTGAAAGCAATTTCATTAATGTTTGAAAAACTGAATAGCCCCCTGGGTAAATTAGTCATTCGCTCTTCAAAGCAAAGTTTGAAAAGCACGTACTAAATAAATGTGTCATGTTTGAATAAGGAAAATAAGCTACTAAAATGCAAACATCGTATATTCTGGGCCCTGAAAATGGCCAGGATCTTGTGGAAAAATAAATACTATCATGATACTGGCACAAATATAAAGCTAGCACTACCTATGATAAAGGGAGGGAAAGTCAGCATTCAGAGTTTGACTGGACCATGGGCTTTTAACATAGCTTCCTGTGTGTAAGTAGATCTGTACAGATGGAAAATGTACACCTTGCTAATCACAGTTCTACCAATATTCCTTCTGTATTCTCGGAAGTAGCTTAGAAAAGAGAGTAACGCCTTGTGAGACAGGATAATATCATCTGGTGTGACAAATGGCTTTCTTCCATGTCTGTTTAGCATGATTTCCTGTTTGGTCAGCATCCTTTAAATCCTTCCTCTCTGTGTGTGTGTCCATAAAATGCTGTGGTATCTTAATCTTATTTAAACCAGCTACTTACTTGTCTTTGCCCCTTAAATCCTCCCTAGCATTCACTACTCCACATTACACAGTTCTTCCTGAATTCCCTGCATATATTTCATATCATCTTTTCTGGCATCCTTAACCTTGAACTTCTACCCAAGAGAAGCATTACCTCACCCTTCCTCATATTCCATAGCTGTCAGCTCTGGCCAAAGCCCTGCCACTTATTTGAAGGTTACTGGAAATTCTAATTCCTGCCCCCCTGCCCCAAAAAAGAAAAAAAATGGTGACATGACAGGGTCAGTAAAACCCTCAGTGCCTGCAAAGAAAGTTTTACTTAGTTTTCTTTCTGAGATACAAAAGATACAGAAAATAAACCAGGGAAAAATTTTAATTGGTAAGAGGCCATTTCTGCTTATACCTCATCAAGCTTATGATACAGATGGCAGAACCCTTAACTTCCACCTGTCATACCAACAGGCACCCACAACAGCAATAGTCAGAGCATGC
>NW_009260435.1:5645910-5764323 GCF_000687185.1 Egretta garzetta | reverse complement strand
AACTGTTTCCCTGTAAACAACCAGCTTTCCTCCCAAAACCACAAGTTTTCCCCATTGTTTCCTGGCAGACTGAACCTCTGATATCATCACAGAGTCATAGAATCATTTAGGTCGGGGAAGGCCTTTAAGATCATCAAGTCCAACCATTAACCTAGCACTGCCAAGGCCACCACTAAACCACGTCTCTAAGCACCTGGTCCACCCGTCTTTTAAATACCTCCAGAGATGGAGACTCAACCACTTCCCTAGGCAGCCCGTTCCAATGTTTAACAACCCCATCAGTGAAGAAGTATTTCCTAATATCCAATCTCTTGTCCTATCACTTGTAACTTGGGAGAAGAGACTGACACCCACCTCACTACAACCTCCTTTCAGGCAGTTGTAAAGAGCAATAGGGTCTCCCCTCGGCCTCCTTTTCTCCAGGCTAAAAAAACCCAGTTCCCTCAGCGACTCCTCATCAGACTTGTGCTCTAGACCCTTCACCAGCTTTGTTGCCCTTCTTTGGACAACAGACACACTCCAGCACCTCCATGTCTTTCTTGTAGTGAAGGGCCCAAAACTGAACACAGTATTTAAGGTGCAGCCTCACCAGTGCCAAGTACAGGGGCACGATCACTTCCCTACTCCTGCTGGACACACTATTTGTGATACAAGCCTGGATGCTGTTGGCCCTCTTGGCCACCTGGGCACACTGCTGGTTCATATTCAGCCAGCTGTCAACCAATACCCCAAGGTCCTTTTCTACCAGGCAGCTTTCCAGCCACTCTTCCCCAAGCCTGTAGCGTTGCATGGGGTTGTTATGACCCAAGTGCAGGACCTGGCACTCAGCCTTGCTGAACCTCATACAGTTGGCCTCAGCCCATCAATCCAGCCTATCCAGATCCCTCTGTAGACCCTTCCTACCCTCAAGTAGACCAACACTCCTGCACAGCTTGGTGTCATTTGCAAACTTACTGAGGGCGATTCATTTTGTTCCCTGTCCCTGTCTTCCAGCTCAGGGGGATGGATACCCACCCAGATGACAACTGGTCTTACTATTAAAGACTAAGGTAAAGAAGGCATTAAGTACCTCAGCCTTTTCCTAAGCCTTTGTCACAATGTTTGCCCTCGCATCCAATAAAGGATGGAGATTCTCCTTAGCTCTCCTTTTGTTGCTAATGTATTTGTAGAAACATTTTTTATTGTCTTCTATGGCAGTAGATAGATGAAGTTCTTCTTGGGCTTTGGCCCCTCTAGTTTTCTCCCTGCGTAACTTCACGACATCTTTGTAGTCTTCCTGAGTTGCCTGCCCTTTCTTCCAAAGTTCATCAACTCACTTTTTCTTTTTCCCCCTGATTTCCAGCCAAAGCCCTCTGTTCAGCCAGGTCAGTCTTCTCCCTCACTGACTCACCTTTGGTACATAGGGATGGCCTGCTTCTCCACCTCTAAGATTTCCTTCTTGAAGAAGGAAATCAATACTAAGCGGGATAGGAACTAACTAATTTGGTAGGTCAGAAGGTAACAACAATTTTTAAGTTAGGTATTTGTATTATGATCACAATGGACTTCCAAGCACACTAGTAAATAGAGTCGCCACTTCATCTCTTTATAATCTACAGGGAGGACAGAGAGCAGCCACAGTGCTAGTAGTGTACGAGGCCGTGAGGGATGCCCAGAAGGGAATAGTACAACTGCAGCAGGGCTCATTGGTGTCAAACATCTCCCAGTTTCCACCTTCACAGCCAGAAAGAATGAGCTGGATCGAGCGACTGTGGCAATGACAACCTAATGGGTATCAGGGAAATACTAAACTCAGCAATATTGAGATAAACATGAAAGATCTCACTGAAAGAGACCATGAGTCCTCCTGCAGATTTCAGCAAGCTTTGGATTGGGCCCTATTAGAGCAATTCCCCAGCTCTGCCACTGGTGACCAGTTTCAAGGCTACTGCCCTTTATTTTATCAGTTGGATTTTTCTCTGGCTCATGACCTCACTAGCAAAAGCCAAAGTCCCCATCTGAGACAGTCCTCTTTCACAGAAACACAAGACGTGACTAATTTAGTATCATAAGCAAAATATAAGACTCAAGTTATAATAGTCACACTTACTACCACGTAAGCCATTTCATTTAAAAACGAGCATAAAACTAAGTGCAGACAAGAATAACTTTCATATCAGAAGACAAATGTCACTGGCATAATAATAATGTAAAATTAAAATATTAGAATCAGCTAAACTTAGAAGATAGATAGCAAAATGAATAATATATGCAAGTACAATCCAGAGTTCTGTTTTATGCATACAAGGGGAATAATTAACTGATCTGGAAACATGTAAATGAGGGCTTAAAAGCATTTTCAAAACAGCACATCCAATTTCAGTTACACACGCAGAAGTTGCTACATTATAATAATTAGATTTTTTTTTCACAAAAGATTTATTTATTTTGAATAGGAGTATTAAATATTATACTAATTACTAGTTATTTTACTTTGTACCCAGGGAAAAGGAATGAATATTCATTAATTCCTAAAGCTACCGAACCCCAACAGACCAGACATTCCAGCATAGCTTCTGAGAAGTATGGAAAATGTTTGGTACAAAATCAGGCTCATTCCACAAATCATAGCTCTGTCTTTTTCACATGTTAAATGCACTACAAGAAGCAACAGAACAACAAATAAAACCAGAATACATCAGTGTTTTTCCTTTTACTTTTTAAGTGTCTTTTTGTATAATGCCCTTGAGAAAGCTTTTTATTAGTATTATATTGGGAATATTATATCCATTTTGCTGTGGTAGCAAAGGTAAAACTCAACATATTCTGGAAATAAATAATAATCAAACCATCTTCCACTTATCCACCTGTTCATTATTTTTTTGTAATGGAAGAAGCTCTACTGGCTTCTTATCATCATCATAGCAACAGCAGGAAAGACACTTGTCCCTCAGATACAAACTGGTACATAATAATCACCTGTTTCTCAGTAGCATGTCAGGATGACTGTCTTGCTTAAAGACAAGGAACCCATTCATATTCCATGCTTCTATTTTGAAATTAAGACCAAAACTTTTCAGTTATGAATGATCTGGGGATTCCTAACTTTTGGAATGCTCAAGTGGAGATACTGTACAGGTGCTTCTTTTTTCAGAGATGGGACACACGGTGATTTCTGAAACTAAGCCATTTCAGGGCATTTCCAGCCGGCTGTCCAACTCAAGCTCTGGAAGTTATTTTAAAAGTAACGGGTTACCAGCTTGGCAAATGGCTGAACGAGATGAAGGGAATCAACCCATCACCAGAATCAGAGCAACCATCAGGCTAAATCACCGCAGAGCTTGCTGCCTGCTGTCAGCCAGTGTTTGGACTCTCTCCATGAGTGCATGGATAATCAGGCTCCTCTGAAGACCAGCCATGCCCACCTAAAGATCTTTAGAATGGTTGAAGACAGAGTGAAACCCTCTGCCTGTAAGCTAATTTCGTATTTATGCTGTAATTCCCATTTGCATTGTTTCATTCAAATCCAGAATAGTTGCAGACTGACTAAATTTATTTCTCAAACTAGACCTAAAACTTACTGGAATTAGGTTGACTCTCCCGATAACACCTCAATGGAAGGTATGAATTCTGCATGAGTTTGTATGCTTTCTATTACTCTAACAGTAACTATTTCACTCCCTATTTTAAATTGTCTTTATTTTACACTTATATACAGTGCTAGATGAATTTTAACAAGCATAGAATCTAATCACTGACATAATAGCATAATAGCCCATTACTTCATATTATTTTTCAATTAAAACAAAAAAATCCCCTCAAAATTAATGAACTGCCTCCACATATTTCTAAGAGGCCAAAATTGAATTTGAGACAAAAAATGCCATAAGAGAATTCTTAGTTTAGCTGAAATGTAAGCATTTATACTTTGCACTTGGAAATCAGTCTACAATTTCACATTTAGGTGTTCTCAAGGAAGGTTAAAGTCTCTTATTTGGACACTCAAATTGACACAAATAGACATTAGCATCCCCCTGCCCTGTTCCCTATACACACGATCTTGATCTGATCTAGTGATTTAGATGCAAGATTGACACAGCTTTGAAGAGTGTTTAATAATGTACCTAACAGCACAAACCTCCTATTGATTCTCTCATTTTACAACCACCCAAATTGTGTTCTGTCTTAAAGACACCTCACACTGCTCCCCTCTTGTAATTACAGTGTAAAATAGCTTTTCTTCTATTGACTGTTTGCACATTGCTTTCCGTGTACATGCACAAAACATAATCTCTCCTGAATTTAAAGAATAAACACTGTATCATCTGTTGAGGAATTAATTCATGTAATTTTATATATCTCACTGAAAAAGTGTATTGAAAAAAATTTAATTACCATATTAGAAGAAGATATGTATGTACTAAAGTTAAAATTATATCAAGACCCTTCAGAAACACCAGCCTTATGGGCACTGAATGTGCATATTTTGAGTTCAGAACTGGACTAACTCTTACCACAATGAGAAGAATAAGCATTTTTGTTTGTTTGTTTGTCTTGCCTGAACTAACATCCAGAAATACAAACACATTAAATCCCAGGCATTAATCTCACATTTCACGTGCAGTTACCAATATATTTGAACCAACTCTAGTTCAGAGCAAAGCATGGAAGCATACAATGTAGTGTCTAAAAATGTAATGGGGCCTGATTACATATGTGCATTGAAAATAAACTGATGCCAAATTCTTTACATCTTGATGTTATGTCCTCAAAGGCTAATGCTCTAATTCAGGGCATATGCCCTATTCTTAAACATTTAAGTAAATGCTAAAGTTCTTTACTGAACAAGAGGATATGTGAAGAACTATATCATGGAATTAACCAACTATTTCAATTAGTCTATTACTTTTTTTTAAAAAAACCTTTCCTTGTTCTTTTATACTCATGAGGTCAATTTATGGCATGCCATGATTGGTAGGAAACAATACAATGACATAAACTGCATCATTAATATTTTAAAAACCTGTATGATATATCTCTATGGATAAATAACATAAAAGAAACCAATTAAAACAAATTCACTGAAGTATAAATAATATAAAAATCCTACCATTCAGCAAGCTACTGAAGTAAACTAATAATTAAGGTATTTACCATCAGTCTAAAACCATGCAGTCAGGATTGGGTTAAGCGAGCTGTCTGCATGCGGGGGGTGGGATACATTGGTCAGAATTATCCTTTACTAATTGGAGATAGTACTATAAAACATGCACTGAAGTATTTCAAAGAAAATGTTATTATATTAAATGTTACCTTTTTCTGCTACTCAAGTAATTAATTATTTAAACTGTTACGAGAGAGAGAATCTAGATTCACAGGCTTGTAATGACTAGGAGGATATTTAAAATTCATTACAGTACATTAAACTTCCACTGATTAGTTAGCATCACTGCAAAATAAATAAATAGCCAATTTGCTTTGATCAGCAGAAATTCTGATAAAATCAGCAAAACACCAATTAAAATGTGAAAAGTGTCACCTACTGTCATTATTCTAATGCAACTAAGACATATAGAAGAAACTGATTCAATGTTTATTTTCATATCAGCTGTGTCTTCAAACTGTAAATCGTTACAGCTTTTACTTGCATCTCCTTCTCACAACCCTAGAATTAATTCTGTAGACAGATTTACTATGGACTGCATCGTACTAGAACAGACCATCCTATCATAAACAGAATAAAAAGGTCTTGCTGCACTTCTGTGACCTCCTGTTGGGAGGGGCGGTGGGGAGTAGCAATTCACTCAGAAATATGTGAACAGAGATGAAACTTGACATGTGGGGGTTTTTGCCTGAAACTTTGGAAGCAGGTGGAAAGGAATGAAATGATTAAGTAGACGTCCTATATTTACAGTTATACACATATCTTATTTATCGAGTTCCTCACCTTTGAGGCCCCAAGCCTGCAAATAACCACATAGATGCTTGTAAATTGGCTAGAATGCTTTGAAGATACAGAAGGCAAAATCTCAGTAACCGGCCTGCAATTTTTAGCAACACTAACTTTTATCAAATAAGGAGATTTCATACAAATGAACAATTCTTACACCTACACTAGTTTCTGACAATGCCAGTGCTTCTAATTTTACATTTATAATCTTCAGCTGGAGTGATTGCTAGGTATCCAATTAAGATAATCTGGGTCAATCATTTGGGCTCCTGGCTGTTTCATTTGAACACAGGCTGAACTTTTTGAGCATGGCTTATACATTGATTTGAACTATTGGACTTCCTATCACCTTAGAAGTCTTGATGGCTCTCAGAAAAGAAAACCATACCATGTATCCTACATATCCATTGCCCATAGTGGAGCACAGGGAATACAAAACGAAAACCTGTGGCCTACTACAGATAAAAGATGATTAGTGTTTATTTTCTCTCCCTGGGAAGTCATTTTGGTCAGACATCCTCTGGGTGAGCCAATCCAAACTGTGAAATGTTTCTTCATGTACACATGCCAGTTTCTTCGTGGTTTATTTGCCTTTTTAAACTCTGAATTGGGAAATTTTCCTAGTACCTGGAATGGAAACTGAGCAAAGAGTTTAGTACTTGATCCACTGTCATCACTCATCCCCTTCCTGACTACTGTCAGCAACAGCTGGCACTTGTTTAGAGGTGAATCACGGACATGCAACCACAGAATGACATAGTTCTGGAATAAAATACCAGCTATCAGGGAATTAGAAAGCTCAGTCACAAACACATACTTCTCTTGGAGTGGCGTTCCTATGAGAGATTAATTCTGAGTGCCCTTACAAAACAGGATTCCTATATCGCAGGGACTTCAATGGAGGGAAACCAATGAGCTGGCACACAAGAGGAAAAAAAAAAAAAAAACCCACGAAACTATCACAGGTATAACAAAGTCAGCACAAAGATAAAAAGAACTGGTGTGGCAGCTGAAGAGACATGAAGAGAGAAAAAGTCAGTGTTTATGTGCAAATGCAAAAGGAGGCAGAGTGCACAGCACCTTGAAGAAAAATATGAAAACTAGCCTTGGAGTCAATGAGGGAATTAAACAGTAAAGACCTGTCAGTTATAGGGTATAGCTCCTGAAACAACCTCACAAGGTAATTTCTCTTTTCCCAGCTCTCATTACCCTTCCCATGCTGACAAAATTTGCTCAGATGGCACAGCAGCAAAGAACAATCACGACATAGCTTCCTGTGGTGTGAGCACAAAGACTTTGGCCCAAGGCTTGCTTTCTCTCACCACCTGCAATTGTGGCAGGCAAAAACATGAGCAACCCAACTAAGCTGATGGCTAAACACAGTACAGATGCATACTGCCCTGCCACAGTCAGTATGAGGTCACCCTGAGCTTCTTAAGAAGTTCATTAATTTTGGTCTCATGAAAAACCAATAGATGCCATAACAGTTCTTTAACTGGTATTTTGATTTCTACTGAAGGATCATAGTACAAGAATAGATAGCCTGTATTCATGCTGTAAAACCCACCTGCTGACCAGAATTGATAGGAATCAACTAGATATTTTTGTTTCATTTTCTTCTTTTTAAGCAGCAAGGGAAGTAGGGTTTATCTGTGCAAATGCTCATTATCCAACACATTGTAATGTCTGAACTAATTCTTCATGATGGCCCAGGTCTATTTCTACATAAACAAATAAGTGCACAAGAATGCCAAAAAAGGGAAACATTAATATATCAATCTGGTTTTCTAGCTGTCAGTCTTCATGCTCAGTTTCAGGTCATCATAAGGCAGGGAAAGTGCAGTCATGGGATACAGATGCCACATGACAAAGTCCTATCACCAGAATAAAACATAGCTTTGAGTCATATGCAGCTACTTACTAACAGGTTTTGGGTACAGTCAGGAAAAGGTTGGAAAGATTACATGTTTTCTGCTATGTGCTTTTTCTTTGTTCAGCATCTATAAGCCTCATGATATAAACAAGCACATGATTCCTGTCACCAGTCCATGCCAGTATGAAATTTTGTAAATGATTATGTTAAAAAACAAGGAAGGAACTGAGTATTTAGTCTCAACAATCAGAAGAAAATAACATTCTATGAGGAGAAAACAAAATGTCATGCCAGATCCACAAAGCAGGTAACGAAAATTTAGAGAATGTGAGGACCTGGCTCTTACTGTGCCTGCATGTATAATGTGCAAAGACAACTTTAAAGCTAATGGTTCTGGGTGATCAAGAAATCCTCACAGCCTGCAGATCCCTGCTTCTCTGGGGAAGGGCCATTTTAAGATCATAGAAGGATGCAAGATGCAGCACAGATTCTCAGTTACCATACTTAACGTCCTTGGGTTTAAGTCAGCCTTTTAACACTATTTCCACACAGAACTTGTAATTTATTAATTCGCCTTCCATGATCTTCATTGTTTATGAAACCTGCATCTTTCAAAACATTTTTCTCAACTATTGCAGTGTTTTCTAATACCAGGAAAAATAGGTACTTAAAATGAAATGTTACTCTGAAGTTCAGTAATTTGGATGGAAAGTTACAGATACACTGGTAATCATAAATGGTCTGAGGTTTGAATGATTTTTCCACTCCAGTTAAATATATTGAGAAGTATATTCAAATAATTAAAAAGTGCTGGAAAGAAGCAGTATTTGGAATTAATGGAAGCCATATATTCATCCTGTTGCATTCATTATCTTTAAATGATAGTTCCCATAGATTAAGAAATGCAGTGAAGTTAAAATGAAGCAATTTTGTTGCTAAATATTGTCATTTAGGTTAAAATATGTGTGTCTGTTGAATTCAAAAGCCAAACACTACTACTGCTGCCTTTATTATTTGTAAAATCTAAAATAAGCTGTCAACAAGCAATGAACAACAACTGGGAAAACATTAATAGAGGATAAAAGCCCCAATATCCTCATCTCCCTGGGTAACTATTTTCTTGCACAGTATGGGTTGCCAATCATATGATGTACATATCAAGAAAATCATGTTATATTAATTGCACATTTCTAAATAGATTAGTAAGGGATCTATACATCATAGATGCTGCAATATATGGTTGAGAGTCAAAAAGGCTAAAAGGTTGCTCATAACCCTCTCTTATCCATCAGTTACAGGCTAACACCCCTTACTTCAAATGCACAACCTTTACCCATAATTGGTAACGTGGTAAATAATTTAAAACCTTTATAAGCCATTTTTAAGTAAATAGGACTGAGCAGAAATAACAATTAAAGGAAGAATGGAAATTCTTGTCCTGCCAAGAGTTTCATAGGAGCTGGCTCATGCAAATGCACAGGTCTACAAATCCAAATATTGGTCTTCTGAATCCTCAAATCTGTGTGAATTTCTGATCCATTCACAGTTGGACTTTATCTGGGAAAGTTTATTTGAAGCAACCTACCATGAGATTTTACATCCATCCTTTAAGGATATTTGGGAAAATGCTGAATGCTAGCAACCTTTGTCCACTGGCCATGGAACAAAGGGTCTTCCACACCAGAGTGTAAAACTCATTAATTTTTAAGTACAGTATCACCACCAATCAATATACAAATGAACACTCATGGATGAATTTTTAATTATATTAAAAACCCCACTGGTTTCCTTTGAGGCACAGATTCATCCCAACAACTCAAGATAGATAGTAACACTTCGTTGTGACTGATTTTCCATTTCAGAAACTTCAGTGCATTTTAAAGGCAACATATAAAATGAATTTAAAATTTATTTTCCTTCACATTTATGTAGAATTTATATAAATGACACTAGCCAGGTCTTACCACATCTATGGTTCCATATAGACTTTATCAATTTTTTTTTCATTCAATTTGATGAGCTATCATATTTTATATCAAATTTAAACAAATCAGCCAAGGCAAATACTTTTATTAGGTGGGGCATATCTCCTAAATGATGTTGCCAAACAAGTTACTGTTATTAGCATTCTCCTATACTCTTCCCATGCCATCTTACCTTGGTATAATCAGCAGCAGAAGGAACACAAAAATACTTTAGAATAAAACCTCTTCTTCACTGCTTTGGTGCAAAAAGTGAATATGAAATTCCAGAAACTCCTTGTGAATGCCCATTCCAGGGGCCTCACCAGTGGCATAATATGCAATGACAATTGAGTTCAATTACGAGGAATTTGAGGTGCTTACCTGGCTCAAGACTCCTGGGTTGAATTGTAACTGCAGTATTTTCCATTAATTGCCATTCATCATTCTCCTCACAGCAGCTCCAAAACCAACCCATGGTTAGTTAGCTAGAAAAGAAAAAGGAAAACAAAACTAAACTAAAATGAATTTAAAAGAAACAGAGAGAAAGAAAAGGAGAAAAATCACCTATATCTTTTACAAGTGAGAAGAATTTGTTGAAGCACTATAAAGAAGTCATTTTCAGTAAGTACATACTCAGAAAACTATGAAATCTTTAAAGGGTATATGACTAACAAGTCAAGGAAACAAGTTATCTTTTTACACTACTTGGTTATCCTGTTTATTTCCTAATAGTTCTACATCCATAAAAGGCCAAAGGACTCTGACCTTGGCAAGCTAACTAAGCAAGAAAAGGCAATCATGTGTGCAAGGTTGTCACCTACACTACAAATTATGATAAAATATATCTCAGTATTGGAAAAAATAGCTGTATGTCTTCAGTGACATCCACTGTAGTACATTTAAGGATTTGAATAGGACAGCAATTTATTTTGCACTAAAATGTTTTATGGTTATCATAAAGCATTATGTCTTCAGAGACTGAAAGGTGATGTTTTTATGGACTGTTGCTTCTTGTTGCATTATCTTCACAGATCAAAAATTATCCCTGCTTCTTTTCCCTTTTTTTTTTCAAGTGCCCCCCTATTGCCCCGCTAATAAAAGATGTCGCACAATGGTTCAGTCTGATAAAGAGGAAACTGTGTTAAACAAAGTGTACAAGGAACATATTTCTAACACAGAAGAGTTTCACAATGAATGATTATCCAGCTAATTAGTGAAATAAATAATAATAATTGCCTGTCCCTCCTCATTAGACTCTTAGAAAGAAAATGGAGCCCCAAAGCAGAGTTCTAGCTTTTGATTTGAAAAATTGAACCCTGTTAGTTTTATTATCACTTTGCCAGAAAGCCAGTCCTCTTGCACAATGACTGGGTAGAAAAAATTACAGGCAGACAGATTGACTGATGTGCAAGATGTCCCATTTTTAGCTTAAGAATAGTTTTGAGGTAGTAATTAAGTAACCTGATGTGATTAGTTCACTCCTGATTTATCCCTTCTGAAGAGCCTGAACTACCAGCGAGGATTAGGCAGAACAAATATGCAGGTTTTTTTTATGCAGCTTTTGACACATTAATCTGATGGATTTCAGACTTATCCAAGTCTATGTAAATTGTCAATAGTGTATAAATTGATTATGATTGAATGTTATCAATATATCAAAGCCCCTTCCCCTTCATCACGTGTTCTTCACCCTTTGACCAATATCATGCTTCCACATGGCTGACATCGGTCCATGCTTCTGTCACCTTTGGTCTTGTAAGCTGTCTTTTTCCAGACTTTCCTTAATATTCTACATTTTACGCAGAAACAGAATGCCTTCCAAAGCCAGCACATCTAAACACATTACTTGATGCTGAAGGAATTTCACTGGCTTCTAATGAGGCAGTGAATTAGCCTTAAGGGGTCTAGTTTCAATTTGATGCGTGCATTAAATAGAGTTATGCACGTCACATAACTAATCAATTTATCTAGGCATTAATCTAGCTCTCATCACTGTGGTTTCCACACACTTCAAAACAAGCCCACAGAGGCCTTCAGAAGATCATCACAGAGAACAGGCCCACGAGAACCTTTTCTTCACTAATATATTACACATTTCCCCCTCTTACCTCTCAGGTACTAGCAACATCTCTGAGAATCTTGGACATTGTTGTCCAATACCAGTCAGATGAAAAAATCAAGATACACTACATAGCCCAAAAGAGATGATGACTAAAATATGGATAAGCTTTTAAGAATAAACACAGAATTTTTGTTTACTTCTACTAACACCATTCCTTGCCATAACCCCAGGGTGATGTATACAAAATGTCCTATACCTGTCTAAAGACATATTCACAGAAGAGAAGAAGAAAAAAAAAAAAAAACCAAAACAGTCCCCAGTTTTCCACTGCAATGCACTTACACAGAGTCTCAAAATTCAAACCTCAGCAGTTTAATCTGTACACTTTTCTACTCACCCCCACAGCCCCCCTAGCTAATCCCTTTCCGATACGTCCTCTGGTGTCCTCATCTGGCAGGCTGCCGGCTGTAATTCCTCCCACCATGTTCCTTACCCTTACCAGTCAGAGTCAGAGCTTCTCCTTCCCTCTGCAAATACCACATCAGCTTGGACAAGCTGGGAGAGTTTTAATTTTTCACAAACTACCTTGAAAAGCCAGTTCATTGCCTTATATCAATTCCAAAGTTTCCCTTTCACCAAAGTAAAGTTACATTCAGGCTCTACACATGAGAAATTTTTACCTCTTTGACAGAAATAATTTTTTAGAGTAATTTAATTAAAACAATGAGAACAGTTGGGCGGAATCCTAACAATGGCTTAGCATGCAGTACACCTGGTAATGTGCTTTATATAAAACTCTGCTCCCAATCCTTGACCCTAGTTTACTTGCAGAATGTACTTTTAATATAATTTAAGATCACTCAATTTCTACACTGCATATGTGAAATCAATGTCACAACTGCAGCTTTCTCTTCACAGAAAACAGTGCATTGATATCATAATAGCTTTGTAACTAATTTCAGGTAGGGAAGGCAGTACCATAACAATTGCTGTTTCATTTTATTTTTGCTGCAAAATTTGGAGCTACACAACAAATTAATACAGTGGCCTGAACATTAACACATTTACTTACTGAAAGTAAACTGAAGGTCAGTTTAGGGAAGAGGCCTTACACCATTAACACTCAATTTTAACTGGAAATATCATATAAAGCTGCAGATTTTCACATGTGCTAGGTAAGGAAGCTCGCTGATGGTGTTCCTAAGTCTTTCCTACAGTAGGGTAAAAATGGCTCTTTGTGACTAATATAGGGAAGCATCATTTTGGGTTGTATTACCAGAGGAATATTTACACTTCTCTAACTCCTTTGTTTCTTTGTCTGTGCTTCCCAGTAGAGTAAGAATTCATCTTTTTCTCATCTTTGTATTGCACATAGCGCAGGGTTTCTTTTCTCATTATAAAACACTCCTGGAGCAAATTCCATTGACAAACACACAGAAGGTCTAAACAACTTTCATTTCCCAAACAGAAAAGTGTGATTCATAGCACATAAACAACTGCTCCTCCCTAGCTTCTACCTTATATCTTCAAATTAATAAATGCTTTTTCAAGTTATAAACTGCAGCATATTTTTCTAAGGTTTTTGTTTAATTCCTGGCTAACAGATGACATGTAACCTGTTAGTAGGAACTGAGCAACAGCTAAGGTGGAGGTAAATGTCCCTTCAAAAAACCCCAACTCTCTGGAAATTTTTATTGAGGACTGTAGAATAAATGGCAGAGAAAGGGCCTGATCCAGGTCACCAACAGATTTTATTGCCTTGTCTTCAGAAGAGGCAGGGCACAGGCATTCAGGCACTGTGCACTGCCCAAATAGGAGACCCTTTCTCCAGTACTTGTGGTCAGGCTGGTGCTCCCCAACTGAAGCCACTGCAGGCCCCGAGACAGGCTGCAGCTGGGAACATGGCTCTGCCAGGACAGAGAGGATGCAACCACAGAGCCCAGGCTGGATCTGCTACAGCTGATGAGTCTGGGCTAACTTGTAGGATCAAAGGAAAGTAACTGTTGCTGCAAAGTTTATTTGCCTTGATGTATATGTTCAGAGATCAATTTTCTTCTACTAATAAGTTCCAAACATACAGTTGCTAACGTGTCCACATGAAAAGTATGTCCAACGTTTATTCCATGTACTTCAAACTGTATCTGGATAAAACACCTCATACCAGGAGAACTGGATTTGAATTGAGCAAATAACATTTTTATATACCTAAAAGCTCAGATAAAAACACTGAAAGAAACTCTGAGGTGTTCAGAGATGCATCTATGTTCTCATTCCCCAGATGCTGAACTTGGGCTGATTTCTCATCCAAGCTTGTGGGATCAAACTAAACTATGCATTCCTGTTTGTTATTTTAATAATGACATTACTTTCATCTTTCTGTTCCAAGATAATTTAGTGCCAGCAGGATCAACCATATCATCACACCACAGTACCAGAGAAAGCTAATACATGCTATTTCAATTTTTAGAAATTCTGATTCCTCTTCATATAGAGCACACAATATGGCCTAGCACAGTTTATATATCTGAATTGAGCTGCTTTCCCAAATTATCTTGAGTCTGGGAGCTGTTCATTTTTACAGTCCTTCTTTTCCTTGATGCCATGCCATCTTCATTCAAAAGCTGATCCTTTGAAATATTCCTATCCTGACCGACAGCATATCTGGAGGGTCTTGGTGAATACATAAGTATTTAATATGCTTTTATGTTTAATGAAGTTCTACATCTTTCAGAGATCCCATCCCACGAAAGTTTTCTCCAAATTAATGCTTTCTTACTGATCTAGCAGATATAGGGATACTTAATTTGAAAAAAAAAGAAAAAACAACCCCCCAAAACGACAACCCACATCCCCCCATATATACACAAAACCCACAAGGGGAAGAAAAAAAAACAAACCCAAACAAGGAAAAAAAAACCAACCGAAACAAAACCAAAACATCAAAAAAAGCTCCAACCTCACAAAACCCCAGAATGTAAAAGACTCAGACTGCTGCATTACATCCTACTATGGAGACATTGCAAGCTGAAATCTTCAATAAGTTCAGATGTTTGCAAGGAAACAAGAGCAACAGTCAAGCTGCATGTGCTAGTTCTGTCTGTCCCAACCAATTCACATGCAGTAAGAATAGGGAAAAATAAAAAATAATAATAAAAAAAAAATCAATACATTATTTCTACCAACCTGCAATGCCCACATAAGTCCTCATTAACTTCACTGGCAACATTGTTGCCTTGTCACGAAGGAAAAGAAGTGAAAGCTCCTCACAGATAGACTCCAAAGGAGATGCTGGAAGAAGCTGGAATTACAAAACATAGTAACAAAAACCTCCAACCTTCTAAGGGGCCAGCTTGGCCCAATCCAAGGGACACATCCATAACTTAAACAATTCAAAATCAGAGCTTGCAGCAGCCAGTGCAAGGTCCTTCCCAACAGCAAGAAGGGCCTAGTCACAAAGGCAAGCCAGCTCAATTGCTGAAGTCTTCAGATCACACTCTGAGTTACAAATCTGAATAACTGTCCTATGTTCCTCAGCTACCTGTTAGGCAGTGATGGGTCTCTATTTATTACACTGTGAGACCACACTAACTCTTTTTTTGTCACCATCCATGTATTGTTAGTATGCAACACAACACAAGATTGTGCCCACACATCTCTACATAAAGATAAAACTGTGAAAACAAAAACTTTTTGTAATGCTACTGTATTAGAGGGTGAGCCAAAGCTCATTAGAATCAATGGAAGTCTTTCTTCTTTGCTGCAACAGGGGAGAGACTTTTCCGCTCTAAATAATGTATGAAAAATGTACCACAAAAAGACACACATCACAAGAAGAAAAAAACACTGTTTCAGGGCAATCGCAACCTATCCAAAAATGGACAAGCCAGGTTTGTTTCTAAGCACAGTTTTGAACATCATACTGCTTGCAAGCATTTATTTATTGTATCAGTTGTAATCACACCTCTAAAATGAAAAGTGAAAAAACCCACACCATGCATCAGCCTGTTTAGTTGGGAGAAGGGCAGCTATTTTGTCTGTATCTTAAATAGCAGTGAAGCAGACCCTCCTCCCTGAAACATTAACCATTTCAAAAGATCTCATTAAAAGGTTTCTCTGTTTTCACTGATCATTATGTAGTGACTACAAGAACACCTATAAATCTGATTGAATTAGGTTTTCAGGCCTTTATTCCAGATAATTTCTTCTCCCTATGTGGACTTTCTCAGGAAATGAGATTTAATGAGTCATAGTCCTTACTGATAATCACAGGAGAGCTCATTAGCTTTCTGTCAGATTTGTACCCACTATCTGCCCTCAATATGCTTGTGACTTACTAGAGCGAAATATGACACTACAGAGAAAGCAGACATACTCAGATGAAGCAATACAGTGGATTTGAAATACTATAGAGATAAATATTTCTCCTTAATTTATTTTGAGAACTTAAAGGAAAAAAATCAACATACCTTCTTTCTTAACCTTCTTTCTCTGTTGTGATGGCATTGTTGACAGCAAGACACACAGTATTAGAGAAAATTAAGAATGACATTTGAAGACTCCTTGCAGGTATAGTAGCAGAGAACTAGTCTAAACAGCCCATAATACAGGGCTCTGGGGACTGGAACTCATTTCTGTTCTAGCATACAAAATTGTGGTTTACCACAGTCCTGCAAAATCTTCAGGGTATCAACAACAGATTAACTCATGAGGCAGTGCAGGTGAGCCTGCTTTTTGACCTGCTCCTCTCACATTTACAGCATTCTCTCCCCATTTCAAATGTTTCTAATTGGCTTCTTACCCCTCAGCCCATCACCTGCACAGCCCTGCTGCCTCCTGGTTCTGCCTAAAGGGCTCGGCTCTGAGCTGGTCTGTGCAAAGGAGCTCCTAAGCCCCATGGCTATAGCACTGGAAAAGATTCTTCTGCTCTCCACACAACGCACTGTGGAACAGCAGCGTTCATCTGATCGATGGTGAGATATGAACCGCCTTAGTCTTCTTCCACTGACACTTCACATCTCCCAAAAGGAGAGGAAAAGTGAAGTTGGGATTCTTGTTTCCCATGGTGGTGTTCAGCTTGACAGGATGCTGTTTCTTACTAAGGGTAACGTCGCAAAGTGCTGGTCTAAGCCTACTCTTCACAACTAGTCACCTTCTTATGTAATGTTTGCTTTTAACTCCCTCTGCAGCTTTAACGTAATGTTATTCTTCAGTTGAAAGGGAAAACTACTCCTACTTCCTAGAAAACTGAGAATCACCATGCACTCTCACAATTTGCTTTCACAAAATACCCCCTTTCCAAACATGTCTTAAGGAATGTCCAATAAGTAGGCACCAAACCCAGGAAGGTATTTTACCTTTTCCAGAAAATCATCCATACCAGAAAAAAAAGTAAGAGAAAAGAATTACTTTCTCAAGCAATTCACTGTGGTGCCAGTCCCCAAGGCAACAAGCACTCTTCTCAGCTTAATAGGCAATAATACTTGGTTTTAACCCTCTCCCCTCACCTATCTGTAACACAGCTGCTCCTGTTCTTCAATCTACCATCTCTCCCCTATCGTATTCCTTACATTTTATGTAGATACAGCAGTGTCTGCTAAGGTTCTGAACAGGCTGGCAGGAGGAGTAGGTTGTCTTGGGGTGACATACGAGAGTTGTCAGAGCAAACGGAGTTCTACATTTCCTATTTCCAGTGCTCAGCAGAACTGCCACAAGTCCCTCTCCGTAGAGTTTTGCCAATCTCTGCATATTACAATGTTATCAAAGTTTATACAAATCATGGAAAAATTCTAAAGATGCATGGTTTTAAATGTATTGATAAGTCTGTTGAAGTAAAGAAATGATGGCAACAAAGTAACACCATCAATGAATGTGACTATAACTTCCTAGCGTGTTTATTTTAGCACCATCAACAACACGCCAGGTTGAGCCAAATTATATTCCATCAGACAGGATGAAGATGAATAATGACCCACAACATTTTTTTTGCTACTTATTTCCAAACTATTTTAATGACCTTATTCTCTATAAAGAGGGTTATTAAAAAGCAAAACCTTCCAGTGAATAACTGCTTAAAGAAATATCAGAGGCCAGTGAGAAAAAGACAAAAGAAATGTGATCAAATATTTGATCCCATTCCTTTTTCAATTGAGAATTATCTGTTTGGATCTATCCTTTAATTTCACTTCAACACACATTCACTTTGTACCCACAGCATTCACAGGAACACATCATCTTAATTTTCCATATGGGAAATAGGTGCACAAGTGATTATTTTTGCTGCACCAGAAAGAAAAGTCAAATATGCAGCACCAGCTACTGGGTCAGACATTAGACCTTGTCTATGTTAGGCTTTCACACAACTTCCATGCCACTAATATCTGAGCACTTCCATTACCATAATATTTGGTAGTGGTCTTCACAACCTTCCCATAAGGTAGGAAATACGTTTATTTTCTTTCTTGCATAAGAAGATGCGAGGCAGAGCAATCTTTCAGTGTTCACAAAGGAAGTTCATAAAAGAAAAGAAAAGGGCACCTGAGTCTTTTGTGTCCTATGCTAGCATACTTTATCATGAACCAACCCTTCAAAGTGATCAGGTCATTTGAATGTAAACACAACCAGATGTTCTCCAACTAGGAACATGAGTGAAAGCAAAGATTTGAAATAATCCAACCCCCTTTTACGCCTTAGAATTCACGGTGCTCTGCACTAAATCTCATGTCTCTCCAGCTTGAATAAACTTTTGATGGAAGTTTAAATGATAACGAGGTATACACCCATCTTTGGCTTTTCAAAGGAAACTACCTTGGTCACAATGTAGATTGATGGTCAGAGCAACTGAGCGAAACCAGGAATTAGAAATTCTGTTATTGCCTCAGGTCATAGCTCTGAGCAAGCCAATTCACCTGTTCCATACTTTCCCTTACTATAAATGCAGGGGGGCAAACAACTTGTAAAAGATTGAGATAATCCAGTACAAACTTATATTTAAACAAGGTTTAACAGCTCTGCATTTTGAAGGGGTAATTTAGCTATTTATTACCAGTTAAATAGGTTTCATGGCCAAGTAGTAGTTTGGCACATCTGTTCTTTCCTATACCTGGGATCTCTCACTTCCTCAGAACCTCCATGTTGAGATGATCTTTCTTCTCATTAAAAGCCTTTCCCATGGGGCCAGTGGGGGCCACAAAAGCTGCAATTTCCCTAGCACTGCACTTCCAGGTGACTAGGGAGCAGAGGGTCAGCTGTGCATAGTCTCCTGGTTTCAGTTGGGAGAGAGTTAATTTTCTTCCTAGTAGCTGGTATAGTGCTGTGTTTTGGATTTAGTACTAGAAGAATGTTGATAACACACTGATGTTTTGGTTGTTGCTGGGTGTTGTTTAGACTGGCCAAGGACTTCTCAGCTCTCAGCTCCGCTGGGTGCACAAGAAGCTGGGAGGGGACACAGCCAGGGCAGCTGACCCAAACTGACCAAAGGGCTATTCCATACCATATGACGTCATGCTCAGTATATAAGCTGGAGGAAGAAGAAGGAAGGGGGCGACATTCGGAGTGATGGCGTCTGTCTTCCCAAGTAACCATTATGCTTGATGGAGCTCTGCTTTCCTGGAGATGGCTGAGCACCTGCCTGCCCATGGGAAGTGGTGATTGAATTCCTTGCTTTGCTTGCGTGTGCTTTTGCTTTACCTATTAAACTGTCTTTGTCTCAACCCATGAGTTTTCTCACTTTTACTCCTCTTCTGATTCTCTCCCCCATTCCATTGTGGGGGGAGTGAGCGAGCGGCTGCGTGGTGCTTAATTGCCAGCCAGGGTTAAACCACAACACATAGCAACAGGTTGTGTTGACATCAGATTTTCAGGAAGATCCTGGACTATTTGCCTAATCAGACCAGTTGCACATGTAGGCATTTTTTTTGTCTTTCATTTTCACAGCAACAGAAACAAGCAGCTTTTTATGCCATTATATAAGCTGGTTTTCCCAGGAAGTTAATGGTTTTAAAGTTTGAGACATTGCAAATAAGGATCGCAGGTGTAATTCCAGCACAGGATGACTTCAGGGTTCCAGTGTCAGTCATTAATCACTTGAGCTGCACTTTCTGGGTTTATGATTTTGACAAAATCCCTTCATTTGAATTATGGCCTTGTATTCAACACTAGGGTATGTATTATTCTATATATAATTTTTAAATACAAAGAGAAACAGCATGGAAAAATTAGAATCTATGACTTAAAAGTCTAGCCCTTTTATGGCATAGGCAAACAGAATGCTCTTGACTTTAACCTATGGGTTCCACTTAATATGTGGTGTATTTTTCATACATCATGGGTTTTTATAAATTTGCTGTATAAAGCACCAGAGCTACATTGCCAGCAAAATATAAGGAAAACAAATATGTCAGGGTAATGATGCCAGGACAATTCCTTATTGAAAAAAGGAGTTTATTAATACCTTATTGCTACAAGCTAGATCTTATTATCATCTTGGGTCATTTAGAATCTTATTAGGTATTCTGATGGTGGATGAATAATCCTGTGATAAATTCTTTGCCATGTCCTTCACAGTTGTCATAGCAGGATCATAAACAGCATTTATAACAATCTACCCTGGAGGAAAAGGCTTACAATGGTCTGTTTAACATGCAGGAAATATTCAGATCGGCTGTGTCTGGTTAGATTTGAGACCCACAGGAGAGATGATACCAAAGTTAAATGTAGCATGGGTTTCTCTGACAATTAGCTTTATAAGAGGCTTTGGGTCAGGGACATGGGGACTAATGCCAGTGATATGGCCTACAAGCAGCCTCCTTCAAGGAGCCAACTTGAATAAAAATGGTAGCTGCAAGTTACTTCCTTACTGAAAACTCATGTAAAGTTACTTGAGCTGCTACTCAAGAACCATGGTTGAAATTATTTGCAATTGAATGGCTTGGAGCTCAGTCATCTACTTCAGTGATTACTGTATTTAAAAAAAATAATAGATGTGTATTCAGTCACATAGTGGAAAAATATGCAGATTTTTTCAGAGCTATAGCATAACTTGCCTACACTGTGCAACTTCTTGAACCCTGGCAAGCTTAGAACTGAGTTCTTTAGAACTACTACAAAAGTAACACAGATAGAGTAAAATCTAGAAAAAAATTAAATTTACATTGCTTGTTGTGGGAGTAAGTATAGGATCTGCAGGTGTGGCGACTTTGGTTTGGGACCAATGAGAAAAGGGATAAATAGCAATGGGATCACTCTGATGGTGCCTGTGCAGGAACTTCAGGTCTCTGCCACACCACAAATGGTGCTCTGTGTGAGGAATGAAAACTCAACTTCTGAAGGTCTGCTCAATGGTCTGTGCTTTCAGTGCCACAAATGGTACCCCCTGTGGGGAGCAAAAACACAGCCTCTGAAGGTTTGTCCAGTAGCAAGCCCCACAGAACTTAATGCTGCTGAAAGGAAGCAGAAGCCAGCTTTAATCGTCTCTGGAGACGAGGTGAGCTGTGGGGAATGTTGGGCAGTTATAGGTCTGCAAGTGACCTGGACTTATGGAGGGACCTTTGCAGAAGTATAATATTGCTATAATTTGAATGGACGCTTGCTTGTTTTTCCCAAATATCTTCAAGTTGGCTAATGCCCTGACAGACCCAAAAGGACTTTTCTTTATCTGTGGGGCTCAAGCTGGTGGCATCTCCCTTCCCCTTCCCTCAGTCCTGCTCTGGTTGAACGATGCATGGCTGAGACAGTAATCAAAGGAGGCATTATGATTCCAGAAAAAGCTCGAGGGAAAGTGCTACAAGCAACAGTAGCAGCAGTTGGATTGGGAGCCAGATGAAAGAATGATGACATTCAGCCAGTGAGTGTGAAAGTTGGTGAAAAAGTTTTGCTACCAGAATATGGCGGTACTAAGATTGTACTAGAAGATAAGGACTACTACTTGTTTAGAGACTGTGACATTCTTGGGAAGTACGTGGACTAAACTTGTTGCAGTATCGTCCTCTTCATTCCCCCCCGCCCCCCCGTGGCACAATGCAGTTTATGTTACTCTTTAGTCGCCAGGGGAAAGTGATATTCCAGAAGCAGTATGTCCCATTATCTGACAAGGAAAAGAAGAAAATCACAAGAGAACTTGTTCAAACAGTATTAGCCTCGCAAATCGAAAATGTGCAGCTTTCTGGAATGGAGAGACCTGAAGATTGTCTACAAGAGATACGCAAGCCTCTATTTCTGCTGTGCTATTGAAGATCTGGACAATGAACTAATATCTCTGGAAATAATTCTTTGCTACGTAGAACTTCTTGACAAGTATTTTGGCAGTGTGTGTGAACTTGATATCCTCAATTTTAAAAAAGCCTATTTCATTCTGGATTAGTTCCTTTTAGGAGGGAAGTTGAGGAGACTTCCAAGAAAAATGTTCTCAAAGCCATTGAATAGGCAGATCTTTTACAGGAGGAAACAGAGACTCTATAGTGTACTTGAAGAAATTGGATAGCTGATGACCTCTCAGTGTTTCATACTGTAAATGTTCACTGTTTTCATTGTAATGTTTAGCTAATGGTGTAAGATGCTGTTTGTTGGTATTACAGTTTTGCTAAGCTGCTTCATTCAGACCCATAAGCAAAATGCTCCTTTGAAAAGGGAACAAGAAACTAAGAACTTCTGTCTTTTTTTTTAGTAAAGGGGGGGTAGCTGTTGTAGGAACAAGTCCAGAAAACGGTAGCACTTTGGAAACTCAAAAAATGTGTGTTTGACATCCACTGATTCCAAAAAAACCCCCAATAATCGTTCTGGAAAAGGAAAAGAAGTTAACCCTATACAACTGGCAATTTCCACTTCTTGCATAAGAAAATGTCTGTTGCCAGCAGATGATGTAGCATTCAAAAAATTAAAGTCTGAGAACGATAAAAATAGATTGCCACAAAAGGGTAAAAGAAACAAAACTAAAGAAGAACTTGGTGAAGATGATTATGTAGGGGAGGCTACTCGGACTGCTGGAGGGACAGACAGGAAGACAAGATCGAGCGCAAGAATAAGAAAATAGTCTTAACTGATTCAGTAATTGAAATTGCAGGTTTCTTTGTGAATTGATTTGCACTTAGATTTTTAAGTTCAGATTTTGTAAAGAAAGCAATCACAGAATTATGAATTATCAAAATGTATTCTTTAACTGTTTATATAGTGGTTCCTAAACCACAGGGTGCTTGTGTAAAACAGCAAATGTAAAAAATCTTTTTTATATTTATCCCCCTTCTTCTGTTGATCATACAGTAGTTGGGAAGCCATATTACTGATAGTTATAATTATAAGCTATTTTCTGCTTCTTTGTTTTTAGTAAAGAAGGGGGAGTTGTTGTGGGAGTAAGTATAGGATATGCAGGGGTGGAGGCTTTGGTTTGGGACCAATGAGAAAAGGGATAAATAGCAGTGGGATCACTCTGATGGTGCCTGCGCAGGAACTTGGGGTCCCTGCCTTCTCTGCCACATGCCTGCATTTGCCACAATTGCTTTGAGTGGGTATTAAAAAAAAAAAAAAAAAAAAAAAAAAAAAATCACACATAGTCTATACATAGAAACACAAACAGCTCCCTATTACTGAACATGATGAATTACTTGTACCTGTTGTCATTCAGTGTCACATTCCAAGGTACAGCAACAGTTTCCCAAGTCTAAGTGCAGCAAGCACATCTCAAACCACCAGAAACTGGATGAGTCCCTTTTCATGAGTCCCCATCCCTGGAGATATTTAAAAGATGGGTAGATGAGGTGCTTAGAGACATGGTGTAGTAGTGGACAAGTACGGTTGGGCTTGACCATCTTCAAGGTCTTTTCCAACCAAATGATTCTACGATTCTTAAACACTAACAGTGGTACAAATTAAAGCTCAGCCAAAACTAATCATGCAGGACCTGTCAGATACATTTTCAGGAGAGTGATAATAAAAACGTGTGGCTTACTGGAAAGGATTGTTTTGACAGATTTAAGTACAGCCATGTATATAGACAAACACTTTCTCCACAGTAGGTGATGTTGTTCTCTTGGCACAAGCCACTGAGACTACGCAAAGTGAACAGTAAAATTTGCTTATCTTAGAAAAAGATGAATTGCCTCTTCCACTTGAATTTTAAATACACTAAATGAATGAGTTCTGTAGCTCTAGTTCATAAACCAGAGCTTGACCATCAGAAAGCTAGCATAACTGTTCACAGCTGAGAAACGTAGGAACTGCATTCTGGGAAAGTCACTGCTGCAGTAATTTGGACACCTCCAATTAGAAAAACACCATCATATGCTGGGACTTGTTTGTAGCTACAACTATAACCTACAAGAGCAGATTTTTCAGTTGTCTATACGTGCACCCAATCTTCCTCCCAACATATAGCTATGGTACTTCCAAGGATAGTATATATGGCAGTTAAGTCAAATGGGTGCAGATCACAGTTACCACATGAAGAGCA
Source organism: Egretta garzetta (assembly GCF_000687185.1). NCBI lineage: Eukaryota > Metazoa > Chordata > Aves > Pelecaniformes > Ardeidae > Egretta > Egretta garzetta. The sequence continues at coordinate 5,740,056 of NW_009260435.1, read as the reverse complement.
AAGTGCTGTCAATTGCTCAGAATTTGTTCCCAACATTAAAAAAAATTGTCAGTAATTCCAAAGTTGAAAATGTCTCTCAAAAAAAGAAAACTGAAGCTAATCAGGTGAACATCGAGAGGGGAAAGGGGCTAAGCTCACCAAATAAATTGTTACTTTGAGCGAATAGTTCTCCAACAGCTGCACTCCTTTATCTCCTGTATTATCCTCTTTCCTCTAAGGTTTTGTTAGCTGACTGCAGATTCTTTGAGTGGTGTAGCTGTACCTTCATAGGTAGCTTTTAGCACTTTGGGGATGTACCAGCAGAACTAAATAATAGTCACCTAAGCATATTAATTTACAAAAATCTCTCTGATACGAACACATTTCAAATTCTGGATATTCATAGGAGTTAGTATTGCACTAAAAACTGAACTGTGACAAAAGAAAGTATCTGCTTCACAAATTAAATTTCCCTTTGTCTTCAAACTTAAAAGTAGTAAAATATGCTTATCTTAAAATAAGATTGTGTCTCTGCCTTCTGAGCACATCTATACAGGTGCTTCGGACTGAAACAAAAATCTCAGCAGCATTATGCTGTCACTTTTCTTCCCCCTCACCTGCTCACGTACAATCTCTTTACCTGCTGAAATCAATGGGACTTCTGCCTCTGATCTGGCCTCATCTGAGTCATACCAACCAATTTCCTATCAGTTTTATTGCTAGTACGAGAGCACACGTGGCCCATCTCTGGTTGATTTCATAGCGTTTTTACAGTGCTATACAATATATGCTTCATATGCAATAAAATATTCTCATTTCTACAGATATTACCCAAACTAGCATTACTTGACAAACTTTATAGGTAGCTCTTAAATTGATAGTATCTAGCTCCACTGGGCTTTTAACACTAAACTATTTTGAACTTGTTTAAAAAAAATGCACATTACTATATTCAAAATTTTTACCCATTGTCCAGCATTTTAATTCAGCTTGCAAAGCCCACCAACGCAAGTGCTCAGAAAGCTTTCACAAACAGTTTTCTACAAATTTGTTTGGGAAGGTTAATTTCTGGTCAGCTGCTCATCCACAGCTTTTTGAAGTGGTGCTAGTGGTAAAAGGTGCAGATACAACCCATTGGCAAAGGCACGATACAACTCAGTATGAGCCTATTCATATAGAAGAGAGCTTGCTTTAGTTCACTGCCACAGTTTCACAACTCTCTAGAGTTACAGCAGCCTGTTCTCGGGGAAGGTGATAACTGACACAAGTGCCTTCCCTCTAGCCTGCTAATTCACTTCAAACCCACCTCTCCAGAGTATCCAGCAAACGATAAGGCACCATCACCTCCCAGCTCAGAGTTTAAATACCACATCAGAAATTTTGTGAGTTTGGAAAGTTATTTTTCAATTGGTACCTGTGACAAAGCCTTTAACCGCAACACCGCAGAAAAAAGATTAACATTCACCTCAACGCAAAGGATCCTCCTCTTTTTTATCCAGAAGTAGCATGCATTCCTGATTACAAGAAAGGAGTCAAGGTATGCTTGCCAAGTGTGCTGGCTAAACTATGAGCCCAGCAGCTAAGGGTTTCATTTCCTTCCCAGATGCTAATGAGAAGGAGGGTGGGTCAGCAGCTCAGGGAAGAGAAGCTGAGTCAGGCTGGCCCAGGTCCTGGTGCAGACAGTACCAGCCCAAAGGGGACTGGGCTCCCAACTGTGGCTGCAGGCCAGGCATTACCTGAAGTTTGTGGAGTGAAGCTCAGTCAGCTGTAGCTGCCTTGCTACAATCACAGCTTCAGGTGCATTGAGTAGACTCAGCATTTTTATGGATACGAACACAACACTGGCTCCTGAGCAACTACGTCAGGTTATACCTTCAGTGGGCCAAATGCTTTAGAATTATCACTCAGATGTGAAAAACCTGTAGCACACCAACAGGGAAAGTGATGACTGGGTCAAATCAGCTCAGCTGTTCAGCAATATAAGCACCAAGCAGCAAAAATACATGCAACACATCTTTCTACAGTTGTACTCAGTGCCAAGAATGCCATTGCACTTCTGTTTGACTTTGCTGTTGATCCAGAATGTATATGTGGCAACCGTCTATAACGGTGCAGAATATTCTACATAGACACTGTACTAGCTCCCAGGTAAAGCAAGTGACAGATAAACAGCATGCAAAACTGCCTTCCATATCATTTAGAGCAAAACACAGAAACGTGGTAAAGACTAATGAAGAAAAAACAGATTCCCAGTAATTCCAAAGAGAATAGATCTGCAAAATTTCCCTTCTTTTTCCCAAGTACTTTGCGTTTGGTTCTGTATCCTCCTCTTAAGTCTCAGTGAAACTCCCCCTCTCCACTCACTCCCCTGCAAACAGAAGGGAGTTAGTTAACAGTTAGTTAACAGGCTTCCTAGGACCTGGCTTGGCACTCTCAGTGAAAGACCTCTTTAATTTTCCTCACGCACTGAGATTCAATTACAAAACTATTTCCATTGAGAATTTTTGATGTACACTATAAATCAAAATGTGCCCATATACATATTTCCCACTGTAGACCAGCAAGATGCCCAAATGGCAGCCATGCTCTTTTGCACCTTACTGGATATCTGTGAATACCTAAACTAGTTGTCCTTTGGTATCAGAGCCACTCAGCTGTGAATAAGTAAATGCTTCTGGTGTACAAACTGTGGATTAGATCAATTGCCTTTGCAACTCCCTGTCAGTGAATGCTATCTACATTCACTAACTGATTGTCTTAACTGTTGCCAATTAGAGCTTAAAAGTCTAATTAACAAGAAATAGACAAGAGTTCTCTGCTGTTAATTTTGGAGGACTATGACCAATAACTCTACCTGTGCAACAAAATAAGATGAAGAGAGAGAGAAAGTGGAAATGAGATGAGTTTAAAAATGTCTGGACAGCATTAATGTATATATACACATATGTGTATATATATACACACGTTGGGTTTAAATTCTCCTGGCTTATTTCTCAATACTTAGTTTCTCCTAGAATATACCATCACTGCTTTCTACTGCTTTCTGCTTGATTTCTATTGGCTTCTCCTAGAAAATACAATCACTTTTGAATATAAAGTAACTGTAAAATAAGAACCTATAACACTTCTATCCACAGTCATTTTTGCTACAATAATCCAACATGTTTGTGGTCCTCATATTTAAGTGTTTGGAAGCATCCTTGTAAGGAAATAATGTATGGAACAGACTGTATTTTTCCTTTAAAAAGGATGTACTATGCATTATTGTTATTCCTCTTATGATAAACAAGACTGAGAAAAAGCAGAATAACAAACTCTACAATGCAAACTTAGTGGATTCATTGCAAGTCTGAACAATCAATACAGATTATGAACTACTCAGATTGGCTTTAGGGCCAGTAGCTAAACACACTGGTAAAGACCAAGATCAAGAACAGCAACAGCATTGTTCTTCACTGTCCAAAGCAGTTTTCGCTTCTTGAGCGGGATTAGACTACACAACTACCCAGAGCTATACAAATAAATGCAGTTTGGTGCTACCTAAACCAGAAATCTGCTGAGAAAGACATCTGAAACTGGCAATAGGTGCAGGCACTGCAAATAATTTTTCTGCATAGATGGATGATGCACCAGAGACCAGCCCTTACCATAAAAAGTACAATACCCGATGTCAGTGAAATAATATTTAGCAATGACATGGACATTCTACAGAAGTCAATGAGAAAAAAAAGATCTTCTCAGGTACATGTGTATGTTGTTAATCATAATTAAGGCAAGTGTGACAGTTTCTTGGCAACAGACATCGAGTTCCCTTCCCTGACGAACAAATCCTGCAGGAATACTCTCTCTTTCATTACATCAAGCCTGCAGTTCTTTACACTAATATCCTCCACTTGGAGCACTCCAAGTCACACAGAAACTTTTATTTTGTCAATTGCTTTTTGCAGGATAATCACATGATGACCTCCACAAAAGAAAGGAGAAAGTTTCTCATTAGTAAAGTAAAAAGAGCTTTAAAAGCTAGTAATATAAACAAGCACATATACTATTGCAGACAGGGGCAGGAGAGTGGGGACAAAAGAGAGATTCACAGCATTCAAGTTAGGGACCTAATGCTCTTCCATACCCTCAAAGAAGATTCAGACCACCAAGTGGAATAGCAAAGCATGCCTACCCTAAAAGCAGCAAGTGCATGATAGTGTGTTATGCAAGTAAAAATACATGTTCAGAGGGACTATCTGTAATGTCTAACAATGAGCAGCTATATGTAAATATTTCCAAGAAAGCAATTTATAGGTATACTTGCCATTGACCTTTCAGTAATTAGGGGATTTCCCATTCTTCAACAACAACAAATTATCAAATTTGGAAGGAAGCAAGTATTTTCAGAGGACTTTTGTTTTCTTTAAAAAACCTTTTTGATGGCAAAGTTTTGGCCAGCTGCAAGTTTTTCATTCAAAACAAATCACATGTTACCATGATTCATTAATTTTTTTCATAAAAGGAAAAAAGGTTGATTAAAGAATACTGAACCATTTAAAGAATACACTATAAATGCACATATTAGCTAAAAGGGTTGCAAAGAAATGTGGTTATGATTCTAAAAGAAGGTGTAAATACCACGGAGAGAAAAGAATCCCTTACAGTATGTATAATTACATTACTGATAATTATATCTCAGTAATGAGGAAATTACAGCAGAACATCAGCAAAGCCTCTCACAATAAATTGCACAAGTTTATGGAACAATGTCTTCAGGGAAGCATGGAAACTCCCTACATCATCTGAAAGACATAAAACACAGGAGACGAAATACATTCACAGTGTGCTGTGCGGACAGCACTGAGCTGCAAGAGAGATGGACTGGTCTTTCCCATTTCTAAGTGCTATGCCATGAACCTAGGAGAGGGGTTTAAAATCACCACCTCTGCTGTCTTCCGATTTTGTTGTCTGTTCCTGGCTGTACCTCATGTTAGTGAGATCCCATAGGGTTTAGCAATTAGCATGAGGAAAGCAGTATGATAATCAGAAGAAATTAATGGTTTAAAAACATAATCTTACAGTTCCCCTGAGACTTGTTCCATGCAACTGGATTCTCAAAGAAAAAAAAAGACCAGATAATTGATTCTTATTAAGAGAATGATCTGCCACAAAATGCTATCCATGTGAAAAAGATGTTAATTTTAAAGTGCTCTCAGAGTCAGCATGAACCTAGTCTCTGGATAGCTTTCTAAGGAAGAGAGGCTAGGATCCTCCATGACATCCTTCTCTTTTGTACCGACTCGGAACAGCCAAGCACGACATGTGTCTTCATGTGCTAACAACCAGCATCTGAAAAAGGGAGCAGGATGTGACAGTGAAATAGCAATCTCTAGGGTTTTGCCAGCAATTTCAGTGGCAAAGGTGGAGAAAGGAGCATGCATTGCATGCCTTTCTCAGTCAGTTGTGTGGAGGAGCTAGGATAGCTCTTGAGTCATGGATATTATCAAACTTCATAAGCTATATATTGTATTTAACTACATCTAACACTGAATTTTTATATACTCCTTGGAAAAGATTGAGTTACAGACTTTATTCCCATGCTTAATTACACTATTAAATATGTGTGTTATTTATTCTGGCTTAATTTTTCCTCTTTCAATGAATTGATTAATAATGTAAAAAAGCAGTCATGTAAAGCAGGAAAAAAGCCCTCAGTAAATGTCTGGTCTTACTTCAATGAGCGTAGGAACTAAGTGGATCTCTCAGGGACTTTTCAAAAGAATTAAATAGATAGAAACACTCAGCCACTTCAGTCCAAAATAATGCTTCACATACTCAGTAAGTCACCCAGCTCTTGATTAAAATAGAGGAAATTTTCAAGATCTGTATTCTGCGGGGAAAAAAAAAAAAGTTTCATATGTACCATTTTGACAAGCTAGTACAGGTGCTTCAACTCCACATTTTCTTTACACAATTTTATCTATATAATAAGGATGGTTATGTGGGTAGAATTTTTTCTGTCCGCTTTTTCATTAGTAGTCCCTGTTCACACAGAGAAGCCTTGCCTCAAACATTTACTCAAGTCAAAGAACAAGGCTGCATGTAAACTTTTGTTGCTCAGTTTCAGAGACTTCACAGTAAAAATTAACAATGTAGTGCATCTTCCCATAACCGAACATCAGCTCGCACAGCAGAAAAACAATCTGGAAGTCTATGTGAAACAGCACCACCTGGTGATCTCTGTCATAATGACAGCATGTCTTTCAATGGGTACTCAAAAAGCTACTCTTTTTCCAACGTTGTAAGATGTTTAAAAAAAAAAGTAGAAAACATCCCCAATCCTGAAAAGCTGTAGTTAAAAATCTAAAATTTATATACAATGTAAAAAAGTTAACATTAATCTAAATCTTAAGACTCAAAAATATTGCAGACAATCTTAGAGAGGTAACCTTTAAAGTAAAAGTGGAAAAGTAAATTAAATTCTGCATGCAACTGAGTTAATATGACTTTAAGTCCTCCATTCTTGTTTTCCTCTTTGACTGAAGTTTTGAAGCAGTGAAGTTAGCCATCCACATTCATTAATTTTACAAAAGATAGGGTTAATTCCGTTCAGGTGTTTGAAAATGTTCATTTGTACCCCCTTTTGAACACAGCCGTGCTTCCATCCCTTTGTTAAGTTCTGCACCTGAACACTCTTCTCTGATTCTTCCCCCCCAGCCCCCCTGAAATTTTGTCTTTCTCCAGACAAGATCTCTCCCTAACTTTACACATCTTCCTCTGTCAAAATACAACCTTCCACTCTTTCTCTCATCAGCCCAACCTTCCCTTCTACATCAAGTCATTGCCTCATTACCATTTTTCTCCAGGCAGCAAGCTACATTTCTCTTGAACCACAACAGAAACAGGTTATGTCATGAGCAAGAAAGTTTTGCTGCGTGTGCCTTGTGTTGTAGCATGGCAAGAACTACAACACTTGGGGAAGGCAGATTGAGAAGATGATAGGAGACTGATGTCATGCAAGACACTGATCAAACAAAACTGAAATCAGCCACCATCAAAACACCAGTTTATCACTAGCCATGAAAACACCCTTTTCATAACAGAGAGACAACAGCCGACCTCCCTGCAGGAGAGGTGGCTGTTGGCGCTTCCTCAGAAGGCTCGCATTGCTGTTCCATCTGCTGGCTGGGACGTGAGGACATGAACACAACACTTGCATCAGAGCACGTACCCACTCTACCTGGGAAAGCTGAGCTGCATAATACTAACTTGAAGAGGCCTAATTTGAAGAGATATCTCAGACATCAGAATCTCTACAGTTCTAAATAACAACAATTGATTTTTAAAACATATAGCTTATGTTCTTCACAGACCTGGAGCCCCCTTACAGTCACCGGCTTGCAGCATCATGCCTTTAATAACGCCAAACAAAGCATCTTTAGGATCAGTCCATGAAAAAAAACAGCAGAAATACTGTATTCAGACAGATGTCAAAACAGTTCTTTTTCCCCAGGGACAGTCTGCCTGACTGCCCTGCTGGTTTTGTCATTCTGAGAGCTCAATGCAACTCTATTAGGATAAATTTTGCCATAAGATAAATTGCATGTTCAAAATGCCCCCTGAAGTTTCAAAATCCGCAATTAACAATTTCATATTCATAATGGTAAACATCAATACATCTTCTTCAGGAAGAAACTACCATCTGCATAAATTTAATGAGTACTTTAATACAGTGGTATTGTGGTAGCACACTCATGCCACTCTCTCTATAGTGAAGTCTGACAATATTTGCTAGAAAAATACTGATGGGATTGTGGTTTCTTAAATTATTTTTACAGGCTCCACAAAACAACTAGGTATGTTCATGATCACAGGAGAAACATAACCAAAGGTCAGAGAGTGGTAACAGACATTGCTCTTTTACATTTTATGAGGCTGGACATTCAAGGCCAATGGAAGCTCACATCACTTTTCCCTCCAGAATCATGAATTGCGCTGATTTTTTGTTTTTATTGATACTCTGCAACAGAATATTAGCCTATAGGAAAGCTACTAGAGGACCCAATTTTTTTCCTATAAAAAAGCAATACCTTCTAAAATTCAATGTATTTAAAGGAAAGCTAGATCCCAGGATGCAAATTTGTCAAATATCTTTCCATGATGTCTCGTGCCATCTTTTGCATTTTGGCAAAAATATGAAACAAAAATATTCTCCTTGGTTTTGTTTAACTTCTTAGTACAGGATCCTTTTATTATCTGCTTGAAATGAGTTAAGTTACTAGTAAGTTATCTATGAGCTACATTTCTTTTCCAAGCATTTGATACCAAGTGTCACAGTCAGCCCTTTGGCATTAGAAGTAGATTCCATAACAGATGTATAATAGCACAAGATTGTTTATGTGCTTAGATGGAAATAATGAAGAAGGTTGTAGAGAACCCAGGGCTTGCAGAAGTTGTGACTGATGTGCTCTTCTTTCAGAAAATACAGTAACTCTTCATGACAGACTGCAGAAAATGTTTTGAAAGAAGATGCACAAGCAGGAAGAAAAAAGAATTCCACATGGGTTTTTTTGGAACTGGAGATAAACCACTTAGATCACAGATGATAAAGTGCAAATGGAATAGCACAGCCAGCAGTTTGATCCATTTTATCCCAGACCATTATGGCTATCTAATTATGCTCATCATATACACTAAATACTTCTGATCTGTAGTACAGACACCTTGCCCCCTTATTTATAAAAACTATTTATGGCAGAGACATTCCAACAAGTCCAACTAACACTTAGTTATTAGGAATATTAATATTTGTCTTTTATAAAGGAAGGATTAACACCAATATTAAGGAAGAAATGGCAATGAGCAGTTCAAATTAAAAAGCTTCGATCCTCTGCCACATGACTCACCAGGCCCAACTCCCTAACACACTTCTTTGATTCTATTAAACAATTCTGTAAGTTGCAGACTAAAAGGTTGTTCAGTACTTTTCGAAATACAAGTGACCTCAAAGTGTACAAGGCTGACCACAAAAAAGAATCAGTCAAAACTGCTAGCCATATTGGAAACCATTAGGGAAGGTTTAATGTTTTTTCTGAATTTCCAAGAAAAATGCTGTGGTGAGAAGAGACACAGAATTTCAAAATAGCTGGTTCACTGGTAGAGCTAGGATTTCTGCACACAGAAAAAGCACGTGTAAAAGGAAATTTGTCTATAACTGTACAAGTGAACAGCATCCACCCTCCAAACGGCAATATGCTGTTAGCTTCTGACACGTTGATGCTGTATTATTATCATCACAGTTTTTTCTACCTTGTGGCAACAGTAAGCAGCAATTTTCAGACTTTAAAATTAGAGACAGGCTATTGAACACCCACTGTTCTCCAGCATTCTTTTACTTACCATCTAGTTTGTATTTTTATTATGAATACTGTGTTCAACTTGTAATTTTCTAATCAACTGAAACAGCAAAATACTGATTAATCTAAATGATAACATAATTATAATGAAATCAGATGCGCCACTGATTGAAGGCAGATGCAATCTGAAGAGAGTGATTGGTGCCTTAAAAATGGCATTATTGGAATAACAACAGAGAACCTAAAAGGATTTTTAATGCTAATGTTATAGTTGATAATTAAATCCTATGACATACAGCTATTTAGAAAGATACATGGAAACAAGACTGGGGTGGAATTTTTTGGCAGATAATCTCTTAGTTCTTAGTTCCTTGTCTAAGAAGTCTCACGGATGAAGGAGAAGTAATTCGTTATTGAAATGTTTTGCCTACTTCTCTTTCCAGATCTCTCCAACCACATCTTCTGTCAAGATCACTTGAAACTTCTGGATTGTTTTCTGACTTGGTAAAGGAAACCTAGTTTCTCCCAAATTAGCTTTTGGTCCTCTAGAAAAAGAAACACATACATCTCAAGTAGCTTCTGACTGATCCAGAAATAATAAGACTAAGTTAAAAACTGTGGGGAAGGCTTTTTAGTTCTTTTTTAATTGGTCCTGATTTAAATTGGGCTTTCACAACGCCCAGCATTTCTCCTCATTCTGGGTATCCAATGACTTTTTTTCTTTAATCATTTTTAAATAAGTAGAGATGTACTCAAATGATAATTTAAGAAGTTGAAGCATTCTTTAAAAAAACAACCAAACAAAAGAAACCAACCAAAAACCTAGATTAGAATTACATGGCAAAAAGGTCATTAAACCCAGCAACATTGTTGTGTAAATTTTCAAAGAAATCAACAATTTTATATTTCTGGCCCTTTGTACGTCTAGATTCCGTGTTTTAAAAAATACCAGCAACTAAATTTTAAAATGAATATTACTAAAAGTTTTAATAGACCATGTTTAATCGAAACATAAGTCCTCTGTAGACTAATGTGGGAAAAAAAATTAAACAAACTTATCTATTAAGTTGCTATTTTGAAAACAATGGACTGAACACCACAGGTACAAATCAAAGCCTAAGATCACAAAGCACCAAGACATGCACATGCTCCGTTGTGGCAGTTCCACCCCATGTCCTGCTTCCAAGTGACACTGAACATGTCATTCTCCCTTCCTTACATCCTAAACCGTTTGATTCAGGCCATGGTCATGGGAAATGAACCTCACTCTACGTTTGTTCACAGACACACACATTTTAATTGTGCCAGAAAAATGCAATGCAGGTAGCATATTACAATGTCACAGTGAACTTCCTGATTCATTTATGCATTTCTTCTTCTTTTCCTCAACCAAGTCCAATGTAAATAATTTAATTCCCACTGCCTAAATTCTCTTTTTGGTAGCTGAATACCATATTAGCGTGCACTACCTTACTCCAAAATGCAGAGTAACTGTACCATCACAGAAATGAGAAAGGGACCCCAATTACAACTGTATGAGCACTTGAACGTTGCAACAGGCTTTTGATCCACCCTTTTAAGTTGCTCATTACTTAAATTCCCTTAGGGCCTACCCTTTTTTTTTGTTGTTTTGGTTTTTACTTCAGCCTCCATGCAGGTTTTAGATTGATATTATTGATGTTTACATAACATCACTTCAGCTCTGATTCAAAGGTGTCTTATGTGATCGTATAAACAAGACTGAAGCACTTTTAAATTTAACTTCTCTTCAAGTCATATTACAGAGGAGTCTGTAAGAAGTACAGATAAGGTCATTTGTCTAATTTGTTTGTTTCAAGTCAGCAAACCGAGCATGGTGATGATGCATTTTGAATTTGCTGCTCAAGCACATTTTATAGATGCTTTCCGATGCTGGAAGAATCTGAAGAATTTTGACTGGTGAGGTAGACCAAACCAACTATTATTGTCCACTTGCCTAGGTCATTTGCCCCTATAGCAAATATTTTTCAAGGTACAAGTACCTGGGAAGACACTGAATACTTACACCCAAACAGATTTTATTACAAGAAAGAAATACCTTCTTCAGAATAATCACCGTCTGTAGCATTTGTTATCAGTAGCTGACGTTCTATACCACACTTCCAGCACACCCTCTTTTTCTTTTTAGAGCCTCTGTTGTCACTATTAAAACAATCTGTAATCCAATACAGGCTAATCATTCTGACAAAAATGCATCATACTGAAAATTGCCTCTTGTGAAGCCTGAGTTTTCTGAACTTATCTTGTGTCTCCTGTAACATGAAACAATTAAAGATGCGCTGCATTAATTTTACTAATCTTTAATAGATGATAATTGGAATTAGGTCTCCAAAGGGAGGGTGTGAATGTGTATTTACCAACAGAAGAATGACAATGATTGATCAGAAATAAAAGCAGAATGCTTAGTCTAATTACTTCGTTGGTTATCTGAATATAACTCACATTTTATTTAAAAGTGTTTGTCTAAAAAAACAAGATTGCCACTGGAAACAAGAAATCCCTTAGCTTTCTTCTTTCCACTGGCAATCTGCTAACAGCAGCAAATTACATTCAAATTGCACATCAACTAGTATTAGTATTAATTGTAAACTAACCTCAGTTCACTTAATTGTGGGCATAATGAAGTATTACAATTAGCCATAATATATTATTTAAATAAGAAATATCAATATTATTTAGAGCAGGTGCCAATTACGGCAGGCAGTGAAATATGCCACCAAAAAGGATTTCAATTAGAAATTCAATTTCAGCAAAGACAAAGGTCCCTGTCACTCTGGTAAAATGGCTAACAGCACTAATGCGCATCACCTCCATGGGGGAAGGGAGGCTGACTTGGAGCCCACCTGCATTCTGCACTATGCATTTCACAGGCGTTCTGGAGAGGCATGTTATAGACACAGCTGCAGACTTCTGCAGTACAGGTTTATAGAACACTGTACAGGAGAAAGAGATCACTACATAACACCATTAGGTTCAAGATACTAGTGTACTGTTATTTGATCTTAAAATTACTTGGATCAAAGACTAATTTCATATCTGCATAGTCACTCCTGAAGAATATGATAAATACAAAACACTGTTTTCAAGGGATTTGGATGCAAAAACTCTAGGGCTAAATACTTACAAGCCCCATTTTCAGTATTTTAAAACTATCAAGATTCACTTCTGGCTTCTTATCCCAGTTCTCTGCATTTTTCAGCAAAGTAGTAAAGGCTGAAGTTTAAATCCCCACTGACATAAATTTGTATTGAAGATGCTTGGCTCTCCTAAAAAAAATTTGTCTAGTGTTTCTACCCCCAGTTCTCTATCAGGATAAGGACATTCACTCAAAACAGCTATGTCAAGCTTACTGTCGGATAGAGTAACCAATGTTTTTGCCAGAAAACTTCTGTCTATCCAGTAAAGAAATTGCATCCACCAGAACAGTATCTGCCAAAGAGAAAACAAGCTGCATCTATAAAGCAACCTAGACTAATTTATACTAGTTAAATGATATACTAAAGATGACTTATGCTAGAGCTAGCTGCCAAAATCTAAATTTCTTAGGTTTCATACATCCTCACTGCTTCATATCTCTGTTTGTAAGATTATAAAGTAGATGTAGCAACCTGAGGTTAGCAAAACATGGAAAATCTCCAGGGAAAAAGTCAAAATAACAAATATGTTCTGTGTATTCTATGCTTCCTAGAAATGCTCCTAGGTTATGTTGGACCCTAAAATTGGGGTTGTCAAATGAATGTTGCCAACAACAAAACATAGCATCAGTCTTTTAATTTTCCAAGTATTCAAAAGCATTAGTCAGTTCCTGACATCATGTTGCAATAACACAAAGTAAGGAGAAGATTTTGATTAGCTAGGAAAAGTTGAAGAGAAAAATTGCAAGCTGAAATATGCTGCAAGTATGCTCAAGTTTCAGCCACAGGCCCACAGTGATAGAACTTTTCTTGCTGTACATTAAGATAATTTCAGTATACTACAATTATGTGCCTAATTAAAATTAAGAAATTAGAACACAGTTAAAAGGAATGATATTTTGCTCACAGCTAATTTCATTAAAGTATTAATGAACAGGACTCATTCTATGGCTAGAGGGCAACTACTTTCTGCAAAGTACTTCTATGCTAGCTAATTTATTCATGCATGAAAAACAATCCAATGAGAAATGAGCGAGCCGGGAACTGCTGGTCCTAATTAAAATATTTAAAACACCATGTCTATTCTGTTCCATCTAGCCAAAGACCTAAGCTAGGAGCCAGCATGATACCAATTAACATGGAACAAGCAAACACACAACACCCACAGATTCTGATTAAAGTGCATATTATTACACCATACAATATATTGTTCTACACATGTATGTAAATGTTTAATTAACCCATGTCTAAATCTCTGTAATGTTCAGAAATCAATACTTTAAGTCCTAAACAAGTGACAATCAGACTGCATGATGACCACTTTTATTTATCACAATGCTTTCTTAGCAAACTCATTGGATGCATCCTGCAATTTGTGCAGTAAAGTATTTCTGAAGGGAGGGAGGGGAGGCAGAAGCAGAGGAGGAAAAAGGAACAGGCAGAAGATTTTGTTCTCTGCATTTTAGACAGCAGTGAGATTGCTGGTTGCCAAAGGCTTGGAAATGGAACGCAATGTTGGGTTAGCCTCAGGTAATACAATATTTTTCATTAATAATTGAAGGAAGAGCCTGGGACTAAACCCATTTGTCAGTCTTGGACGGCTGCAACAAAAACAAAATAAAAACGCTTCCTTTATAAACCAAAGAGCTGTTTGTGGGGGAGGAACCCAAGGGATGGTTCCCACTAGAGAAGAACACTGTAAAGGCTCAGAGAGAAGTTGGAGGCTTGCAAACTTAGTAGAAAGCAGGATCAGAAAAGAGAAAATGCTCTAAACTTTACTTCACACACAGATGAGAAAATCTGAGTTCAAGGAGACTTGAAAAAGCAGAAATTTGCCTCAGTTTGCACCATCATAGGTCTTCCTTTTTGAAAAGTTTCTAGGTTTTTTTTCCCCCCTCAGTTAATCTTCAAGCATTTCATGAGAAATCTGGCTCCCCCCAGAGGTTTTTCTTCCCCTTTTCTACTCCTTTCCCCTACAACACTCATACACCAGTTTCTTCATTAAATGCAGCAAATGAAAGAAATTAAATAGCTTTCCCTTGCTTCTTCTGGCTGATTGGGTAGACTTACTTCTGCCCTTCCATAAGTGACAAGCTTTGCAACCTGTTGATGGAAACCTTAAATTAAAAAGAACCCACAGTTGCCAGAAATCCCACTAGAGCAGCTCTTATGAAAATTTTCCTATTATCAAACCATGGAAATGTGTCAGCACAGCCAGTACTCATTCAAATTAACGCGTGCTCAGTCTTCATGCATTGGCTGCAGAGTGGCGAGTAAGTAAGACAAGAGTGAGCTCACACACGCTCTGACTCTTCTCATTGTCCGGTATTTTGTGCCCTGGACTTGGTCCTCACCCTCTGATTCAGGAGAAGACACTGAGAGCTCTAATCCTCCAGAAAGCCAGGAACAGAGATAAACAGCCAGAAGAGAAACAGTCACGAAGAGCCAGGGAGCTTAAAAAGACTGAGGGTCTGGAAGGTAGGTGAAGCTGAATGAAGAGGATGGTGAAAGTGAAAGGCTGCACATAGCTTTTAAGGAAGATGTATAGGCCAAGAAAAACTGAAGTTGCTCGCAGTGGGAGTGAGGTGCCTGTGGGGGAAGAGAGCAAATTGAAGTTCTGAGAAACAGAGGAGAAGAGCAGAAAGACAGCAAAGAAAACACAGGTGCAAATCCAGTGGAAGCAGACATGCTTATAACCATACTTCACAAGAAACATCAGCACATCTTCCCAGTTCAGGTGAACCAAGAGAACAGAAATGCTAAAGGAAGCACAGGATAATCACCCAGAAGGAAGTATGGAAGTGAACTGTGCTTGTGTTACAGCACTGGGATAAAAGTCCGATAGTTCAAATTCAACACATGGCCTTGCCATACAATGTTATGTAGCACATCTAAACTGCTCTATAAAAAATGCCACCTGTGCTTTGATAGTACTAGTTTGCAGTCAGGGAGTTACAGCTTCCCATGAAACAGATTTGCACCAAAATCAGTAACAGTAGCCACCACTGCCACCGCCATTTACTGAAAGTGAGCCATAGATAATGGTCTCTTCAAGTAGAGACTCTCATACAGTATTTATCAAGTGCCTAGCGCAGTTACTCTTCATCAATCAGCTCAAGTTGTCTAGGCTCTGCCATAATACAAATCAGTAAGTGTGGGGTCATAATGGAACATCATGAACAAAATGGGCTGTAATCTCTTGCAAAGATTTCACTGCAGTTAAAAAATCAGGCTTTTCCAGGACCCACAGAAAGTTCCTCTTCCCTTTGGAATATCCCACCAAGAGGAACCTAATGAACAAACTTTACAGAATAAGACATCTACAGGATTTTTATTTTCCTCCCAAGCAAGTTCATTCAAGTTTAAATCAGAATGGATTTTAAAATTAAATGCTAAGACTTACAAGTGTTGAATTCCATCTTTTCCCTGAATATCAAAGGAAAGTGTTTGTGGGGAAAAAGAGGAGGAAAGGATCAAAAGAGAAAGAGATATTGAACAAATTGAAAAAGGACAAGAAGCAACTGAGCACTATTAAAATCTCTAGGAACCCCTTTTGCAATTACAGTTAAATTTAAAAAGGGAAGATCACAACATGCTTTCTACCTGTTTGTCTAGGATTTTAACAAACTAGCATTAAAAAAAGCAACTTATGTACTGTTGTGGTTTAACCCATCAGGCAGCTAAACACCACACAGCCATTTGCTCACTGTCCCCCTGCAGTGGGATGGGGGAGAGAATTGTGACCAAAAAAAGTAAAATTCATGGGTTGAGATAAAGACAGTTTAAAAGGACGGAGAAGGAAGGGAAAATAATGATAAAAGAATATACAAAATAAGTGATGCACAATTCAATTGCTCACCACCCACTGACGCCCAGCCTGTCCCTGCGCACCCCCTGGCGAAGTCCCCCCAGTTTATATACTAAGCATGTTGTCATATGGTATGGAATAGCCCTTCAGCCAGTTTGGGTCATCTGTCCTGGCTGTGTCCCCTCCCAGATTCTTGCTGGCAGGGCATGAGAAGCTGACAAGTCTTTGACTTGTGTAAGCACTACTTAGCAACAACTGAAACATCAGTGTGTTATCAACATTCTTAGCATACTAAATCCAAAACACAGCACCATGCCAGCTACTGGGAAGAAAATTAACTCTATCTCAGCTGAAACCAGGACACATACTGTGTTAGAAACCTTTACAACCATGTCAACTTCAGCTACAACTTTTTCATGTATGCTGGCATAAACTGGGTCAAATGCAGGCAGTGGTAAAAGAGCAGATAACGTAGGATATAATTTAGCAGTGATGGTAGTCTGGTGGCATTCCTCCTTAACTCAACACTGAACTACAAGTACTCTTGCAAGGTGTGGAAAAGGCAAGAATATTAATTGGGAAAGACAGACAGACAAACAGAAAGTCAGACAGAGAAGAAAGAGAAGAAAAGGGTTGCCTGGTAATAAAAACAAAGGGGATGAGAGGTAGAATCAAACAGAAATAGTAAGGCCAAAGAGATCTGAAAAGGAACAAAGACAAGATGTTCCTAAGGGAGGAATATGGGGATTTAGGAAAGAAAATGGACATGAGTTTTAAAAGATAAAAAGAACAGTCAACACAAATGAGAAAAGTGCTTAAACAGTGACAAGGAGTGAGTATTAAAGCCAGGACAGCAGGGCCATCTTAAAAATAAAACAAATTTACTCTAACATTCCTACCTTTGGATTTAAAGGCCAGTCGCTGTTCAATCTCAGTTGCTATCAGTACTACCTACTGTGCTGTTGATCAAATTAGACATTCTAGTTAAACAAGGGTTACTGTATTGGCTTTAGTACACACTCCTTATGGCTGTTTAAGCATTCTTCACTCTTTTGCAAACAGTTGTTTAGCCTGTAGTGTCTTTTGTGACAAAATAATCCTATAGCCTCCTAAAACGTCTTCAGGCTCCACATATGTATTCAGATCTATTCTACCAGTTTAATCAGTGAGCTACATTTTATGTCCCACTCCAGTCTCTATCCACTGCTACAATAGCACAAACAAGTTAGATTCAGGATCCATCTTGGCGTACCAGACAGAAAGATGACTTAAGGCTACCCTCAGTCCATCCTCACCTTCTATTATTCTTGCACTCAGCACAGCACCTGGCCGAGTATGTGTCTCAGGAACAATGCATAATGATTTGCAGACATCATTGTTGTTGTAAGTTTATTGCCAGCTAGTGTTGTTTCTCTTTGTCAGTATTTTTAGTGCTGAACTGGAAAAACGTACAAATAGGTCCCCTAGTCCCATACTCTAATGCCTTGAAAAACATTTTTACAGGCCATAGGAGACCAAAAGTTGCTGTTGCTCTGCCCCTCCCCCCCCCCCTTTTAAAACATGAGCTGCACATCACTGAGTGGCAATACATTTGGGACCCTTGGAACTCTATACATTTAAGATAAAATCATGTCTAACGCTAAAGAATTCTGCTGTCTGTCCTGTTATACTTCACAAGGGATCCACTTAAGATCCTGTTTCCCATGATAACCACTGAGGGAATTTTGCTGCAAACTACTCCACATGGAAACAAGACTGCTCACTCAGCATGACTGGCAAGATCAGGACCAAAGAGAGTTCTGGGTTGTTGTTTTTTTTTTTCTTCTTTTCTGGTTCACCCCACATATGCAAGAGTGGGTACAAATACAATATGTAGTTGGCTTCGTTAGTGTTTAAGAGCCTCTCTGTTATTCAAACAGCCCCTACCCCAAGAGCTTTCACCTTGCCTCAAACTCTGGCTGAAGTGAAGGAAATTCTTCCAAAAGGTCTGCGGACTTTTTGTCAGTAAGGTACAGTCTCTTTGCAAAGACCTAATCTTTTCCTTGAGATTTGAATGGAATTTGAATAGACTCTGTATGCTGCATACAGGGATAAATATTACCTCTCCAAATTACTGGTGACATGCAAACCTCTAAAGAATACACCTCTATGGATTTTGTTATGTTATTGGCATTTTTAAAGACATTACAAAATCAGTGTTTATACGAGATGCCTGATTTTCTGCATTCTCTAGAAGGAGCTAGTACTTCCATTTGTATTCTAAATTAAGCAGTATAGGTTAATTTCAACATTCTGAAGTAGCAGGAGCAAAGAGCAAACTTAAAAGGAGACACCACATTTTTATGCATCTTTAGCCAGACAAACAGTTCTTTTCCCTAACTGAAGCATTCTAAAGAATGTTAACTTACTGTTTTCTAAATATGCAGATGTTCTGTTGTCATAGTTCCATAAAGTAATGAACAGCTTCTTAATATTTAATAAACCTTGCATGCTGTCCCCAGGCAGGGAGCATAGGCTGTTGATAGCCAGCTACTAAAAGTCTATTAAAATACAGTATCTCTCTTTAAAATGTGCTTAACAAACAGGTTATATCACCTGCAATGAAATGTGAATTGTTTCAGCCACAAAACTGAAATTCTCTCATCCTACAAGAAACCTAGATAGGCAGCAGGGAAAGCTGGTACTTCCTGCACTCTATTCTGTGCACTCTACCCTGTGACAAATGCTTATCACTAGTGCCATTCAACTCAGTCTGCTCTATGGTGAAATGACAGGCCAAAGGACTTGGTATAGTTGAAGTTTACTAGAGAGAAGCTATTTATAAAGGTGCTTCCTGGAAATCTTGTTTATTGTCTCTTGTGTGCAATGCAAGTCATAACATATTGCAATAATGATCTTCACTAATTGGATATAGAAGTCATTAATACAGAGCAATAATATTTGTGCACTTTAGTACTGGCTTTTTAATGTTCTAAAAGCAAAAACTAATGCTAATGAGATTTGATAGAAACAAGGAAAAACATTAATGCAACTAGGACTAAACATTACCCTTCATGGTGCTATCACACTAGGGGTCCACCTATGCATTGGATTCCATGCTGGACTTTGCCAGATGGCCTTGCAAAGTGGAAAACGTGTCAAACTGCTGTGCAAGAAAGTGCTAGGCAAAATGCAGGGATTTACTAACTACTCCTGCCTGATAACACAGGTGTGCAAAGGCCACATCAACAGAGCTGTTATGTATCTGCAGTTATTCAGTAAAATCATCTTTGTCACCTGACTCTGCCCACAAATATCCCTACAGAATAAATGTCATCAGAAGTAAATATGGAAGATAAGTACTCCACCAAAGCCCAGCGTAGCTAGCAGAGACTTTGGTTCTGGCATTATAGGAAACACATAAATAGGAAAAGGAAAAACATGGTGCTTTTAATTGAAAAGTTTAGAGAGTCTTTAAAACTGATCTCAACTAGCTCTAAGAATTTTGTGGACTGAACTTTGGCTTTTTAGGCTGTACTTCTTGGTGTCTAATTGGCTCAATGCCTGAAGAGAAGGAACAAACATGATTAGAGAAAAGTAAGCTCTCTTCTGAAATCAAGAACCTCTTTGAATCTTGAATATTCCTTAAAAGTGAATTGGATCCAGCAAGCTAGTCCAGTGCTTTTGAGTTACAGGAGCCTAACTGTGCTACATTTATTAATTTAAAAGGTTGCAATAATTATGGGGTCAATCTTGCCTAGATAAATGCACACAGAATACAAAAACCCTCACATGTATTCCCTGCAAGAATACAAACATAAAAAGTGAAAAAGTTTGCATAAGACATTTATTCTTCCACTGATCGATATATAGGCCCTTTTCTGCCACAGCATGTGATCATCTGAACCTGGGGTCATATGCATACACCAGCCCTAACTGACTAGGAAGCAAATTGGAAATAGAGGCTTTTACTCTGACATATCCATGAAACAAGCAAGCATCATGCATTGCAAAGAAAGAGCACCTGCTAAAAAGTCAAAAATAATAATAAAAGTTTATATTTTGTATTTCCTGTCAAAGTACCACCATCCCTTATTTCTCATTAAGATTTTGATACACCTGTTTGTATAACCAAAAACCTAACTATAACTGTATATTCTGAAAACACTCTGACTCTATAATGACTTCCTATTTAACCTGTGGAGCCTTTAAATTTTTTAAAAGGTGCACAACAGTAGCTTTCCCATGATATTCTCAGAGATGTAGTTTTGCAATCAGGATGCCATGTTTGCTCCTGGTCTTTTTTGGATCAAGTGAATTAGAAATACAAAAATTTGAGTTTTTCATAGGTATTACATTGCATGGGAATAGACACGGAGAGCCTGTTTCTGGGGAAGGAGGAAAAAGAGGAAAAGCAAAGATCTTCTCTTCCTATAAGCAAGGACACAGCTGTTCTGTACCTTTCAAAAGAGGGATCTAGTTTCTGATTTTATAGAGCAGATTGAGTTGGATGAACCAAAAGCCAGTGAACTTCACATGCTGGGAGGAAATCATGGAATCAGTTACGTTAATATTGAAAGCACAAAATTGCATTGTAGCTGGTAATTTTTTCCCCTAAATACTTCAAAACCATTAAAAAGATGAAGAACCTTTTTAGGAACTCCATTTTTATCACTCATAAATACTACGTCTGCTGTGTACAAAGGTCTTGAAACTACAAAACATGGACACGCTCAGAAAACAATGTGATGGTAAAATGTCTATATAGAGACTGGCTTTTTCTTAACTGGCCAACAGCAGCACTCAGGATCCAAGGGGAATTTCTACCAGAGATAACTAGACACTTTTTTTATACACTAAGGTTGACTGTGGCATATGATGGAGGACATTAGTTTCAACCTCTGACCTTTACAAAACAAACACTTATCACACATCAAAGCATTTCCTTAGTAATTCAAAGACCTTGACACCTCAAATCTTGAGCTTAAAAGACTCCCATTCTGAGTAGACACTGTAATTAAGATAAATAATCAAGAACTGGGTATTCAGTTAGTTATAGCTTACAGTAGTAGGCAGAAAAAAACTCTGAAGACTAGTATTAAAAGGTTGAATGATGTACTAGTATCAAATTTCTGAATTTCTTCAGCTCAATAGTAATTTGCAAGTTCTTCAAGACAAACTCATTTGAAAATTCCTCACAGTAGGTGCCTCTTTGTCCTATATTTAGAATTTTTTTCTAGCACAATATGGCTCAAAAATATCCTGCTTACACAGAAAGGCTCATACAGCAGGCTATGAAATTGTGTGTCCTCATGGTGGATTTTCACAAGACTGTACTTCCAGCTATCTCAATATGTATGGATACAATTAGGAAACATCTGTGAAGAAGGGTCTTTAAGGCAAAGAAAATAAACCCTAAACAGCCTGAATTGAATAACAAATGAGAAGTTTTGAAGCTTCCAAGCAAATAGAATGGCTGACTGCCTGTGGAAAGCAGAATCTTCAATCAAGGTGCCGTTGGTGCAGCAGTCAGACTCTATCATTTAAAGACCTTACACAGCACATATTACACACAAGAAAGTCTATTGAAATTACATTGCTCAAGCCTACAGGAGTGTTCCTGGGTAAGGAATGCTGAATAGGGCCCTAGTGAGTCAGTGACTTGTTATTAGTGAACATCAGCCCTATTGCTCCTTAGTCTACCTCTAGTAAAAAACCTCACCAAGAAAAACTTTCCCTCTTGCCCTTGTGATGTGACTGACTTTGATTTTAAGTCTCCAAGTAGTTTTACTGGTACCTATAAATTTATTCTTCTAGATAATAGTCAAAGACACCAGCCCATTAGATTTTAAGAATCATCACACAGACATCTTTGGCATATTCATTATAGGTGCCTATGCTAGACTCTGCTACTTGTGCTGTGGCTGCAGTCAGATTTTGAAAGATCACTATTTGTATCCCACATGACCACATAACCAACAGCTGAAGTGAGAGCACATATCTGAAAGAAAAAGATCTAAATTTCTACGTGCATTTTACCACCTGCCTGGTGAGATTTGGTAGTTTAAAAATTTTTTAAAAACATAAAATCCACTTTGTTTTATCCTTGAGCTTAAAGTTTCGTGAGGATTTGTATTTGACCCTGCCACCACCCTTAAATGAAGACCATATTTCACTTTCATTAGAGTCCATATAGAGGTAGTTTCATTTTCCTACAACAGTGCTATAGCTAATAAACTCTTCCTGTTGAGGAACATTCTGAGGAATATCATCTTCCAAAGCGCAAGATGTCTCAGAAATTAAAGAAATGCAAGTGCTGATTGGCTGTTGATAATATTAGTTGTCAATAATTAATCTAAGAATATATCTGATACTTTATTTAGAAAATAATTAATTATTCCTAGAAACAATCATTAAAAATACACACATGCTGCATAAACTGGAGATGCCCTGAGCAATGATCCAAACAGTAAGCCTATCAGAGGAACATGTCAACAAACCTGTCATCCAAATAGCCCACTCCACCAGCCACAGATGCTGCACTCTTATTATAACTTGGATTAACTTTAAAAAATATACATAACTGCTACTAGAATTTTAAGTAGAAAAGAGCTTTTTTTTTTATTTTGATATCACAAAAACCATTACAGACAACCTTCTCCCTCTGAACAAAAGGACTTTACGTATGTACTGTAACTCTTTTCTCTGTGGGTTTGAAATTACACACAGTAGTGCCAAAGGTAAGTCATTTCTAGAGGTTTAATACATTTCTGAGGTTTTTTTTTTTTTTCTCCCTCTTGTGAAATATATTTGTGGCCCACAGCAATCACTTTAGACTTTTTAGACGCGTCCGGATAGAGATAGATGACACAAGTAATCTACTTATCTTCCTTTTCCATCACCAATAAAAGTGACAGCCTGCCTAATTAGGCCTAATAAAGCAGCAGCCAAGAGAGGGGCTCAGCAGCGATCTAAAGAGAAATGGCATTGACCCACAGATACAGGTGCCGCCTTGAGGCAGTACTGGTATTGCTTTATCTTCAACACAGTACATCTAGCTCATACCATATTCAAATGCAAGTAGCATGTTTTTCTCCTCAATTCTTAGATCAAGAACAAAAAAAAAATAAAATCTCATCTAATCAAAAAAGGCACTGACAATTTTTCAGCCTCACATTAAAAGCAAAGAGTCATTCAGAACAGTGCACTCCATATTCTATTTTATAATATCACTTTAAGCTATTTCTTTGAATCACAGACATTTCTTTGTTAAGAAGGAAAATCAAAAATTCATCAGAAGAAGTTCTCATAACCAACATTTATACAAGTTAGGGATCCTTAAGCAATTATTAGTGGTGAGAGTTTGACACGCCTGAGAGTTGTCAACAACTGACTTTAAATAAAGTAGAAGGAAAGGGAAATAAACGGTGCTCTCAGCAAAATTAATACACAGCCTTGCAAATTAAAGATACAGTGTTTTTTAAACAAGGAAAAAAGTGAACTTTGCATGAAACAGCATTTTAAGTATATCTTTGTAAAAATTATCAGATTGTCAAATGGCATGAAAGTAAATCAAGTCTGCAGCTACATGTGATATTTCTACATTTGCTCAAAACAAAACAAAAAAAATCTTGGTTTTTTTTGTCTGCAAGTATTCTTCACTCTTATTAGCCCAGATTGCCGAAGGCTGTTTTTGTTCAACTAGTAATGGAATACCACTACTTTCAGTACATTCCTTGCTAGTGAAGGATTTGTACCAGGAGAGTTGAACACACAAAGGACTTTATTTCAAATTATTATTGAAGTTTCTGTCTTTTCTGAATGAAATGCAAAGGCTATATTTCTGTGGTCCAGAAAGATTTTCAATGTTTTGCATAAGCACACCCCAAGTGCCCTATCTCAAATGCCAACTTCAGTGTTACTAGTAAATAACACCAGTGACACCTGTCCTGACAATATTTGGGTTTGCCATTCAAAATGGATGCATAGTATTGTGAGTGAAGCAATCTTCTTTCATTAGGGAACTATTGCTTTGAAAATATGCAGTACTAGCCTGTGGAACTGACTGTCACAAGGTATCATCAAGACTAAGGCCACTAGAGGAAAAAAAAAAGAAGGTAATAGAATGTAACAATATCCAACTAACAAATTCTGGAAGGAAACAGACCTCTTAGTTCAGGGCATTAACTAGTTTATGAGCACCAAGAATTACTGAAAAGCACCCTTTTTGTTTTTGCTATTCCTAATAATGACCAACTGATATCCACATTTGCTTACTAGGATCATTCTGGTTCAAATCCAAGAGAGTTTAAATTTAATCAAAATATTTCACTTTAATTCAATAGCCTTGATTCAGATCTTTTAGATCACAGAAAAGGAATGTTGTAGAAAATTAGAACACAAAAAAAGCTGACTGGTTGTGGATGAGAACAGAAATCAGCACGGTGACATTTTCTATCCTTTTTCCACCATATAGAAATGACCCTTCAGCATACAAGGCATTGGACAATGACACACGACAAAGAGCAGTTTTAATAATTAAGCTTAACTTGTTAGAAGAGTCCTTCTAAAGAAAGGTTTAACTAATCCCACATTACATTTAAATTCTTACTTAGCATAAAACTAAACAAAATAATAATGGAAAATATTTATTACACTTTTTTTTTTTTTTTACTAGCTGAGAACATAGGCATACTATTAGAACCACATACATGTACTGGGCAAATAGGTCTGCCATCAAAAAAAGAATACCATCAACACTATGAACACAGGAAAAGCAAAAAAACCCCATGAATGACAAAACGCATTTCCCCCATTGGTTAACATTAAGAAACAGCTACGAGTTACTCAATATGTTCAGCTTTGAAACCACTTGGGGGGGGGGGGCAGAGTTTGTGTTCTGTTAGGCTCAACTACCAGAATCACTCAAGCTATTGCAGTAAGTACTTGCAGGCCTCAAAATGTTCAGTTAAATTACCAAAAAACTGTATCTCAGCTGAGCAAAAGCCAAAGGATTTGCTTGAAGAAAGCTCCCTGCAAAAACAAGAGCATCTTTCATCTGCTTGTATATCCACCTTTTGTCCACTGTTATCTGTTTCCCATTTTAAAGCAATCGTTCTGCACAGACACTCTGGAAGGTTATCTAAAGGGATCGAGTGGAAGGGTTGTAGTGGCTTAGCGGCATAAATTCAGATGAGTTTAACAGGGAAAGAAAATAATCCCTCGCCTTTAAATTCAAATTACCTCAAGAGTCAACCTGTCATCCCGTAGTTAACCTCAGTGGTTTAGGATTCTCAGCAAAAGAGGGGGATTGAGGAAAAAGAGTAGTTACCCACAGGTTATGTCTCTGCACAATCACAGGCAATAGGAATTAGCTTATTATATTTATTGCTCTCCACACTATGGAGGAAGAGAGTTATTCTTGCTCCTTTTACATGATACTGAATTTGTTACTAAAGGGAGCCAGGACTTCTTCCATAAGGATGCAGAAACAGCCCAGAGTAGGCAAGCACAAAGTCAACACTGGCAGTTCCACAGGGTCTGAAGAGCTGACAAAGGTACATGATCCAATAAGCCTTCAGAAGGCAGAGGTTTTTGGATGAGGAGGGCATCCTTTTGGGTCACTTACTCCAAGAACCATAAATTTGGGGCACAGAATCAGTTATGTATTTCTTACTACCTGCATGCCAACTGCGCTTACTAATGGCACTGGTTTACAACGGAAACACCAAGTCCTTTCCTAAGCCCTGATTTGAACAGACCCCCATAGTATTGAGGGCAATTGTGCTGACAGCAGGGGAGAGATCCACCTCTGTCCCAGCCCTTGATACTCTGGCATATGCTGGCTCAGCAGTGCTACCTCGGTCTGAATTGGTAATAGACTGACATAAAACCCTTAACCCTTAATGAAGTGAAATAATGTGATTTGCTAAAAATTCTGGGCCTTCTCTTTATTACTATTATTTGAGAAGAAGTAGCAGATGTAGGTCAGCTTATGAACGTAACAGATGAACAGCATTTCACTGCCTCGCACTGGTCAAAGCTAAAACGCTCTGTTGGGACTCTTCTACCTCCAAGTTTGCAACATCTTACTCATTTAAGACTACGGTTTCCAGTTCAGTGCATTCATGATAGAAGGCTTGTCATTATATAAATTTATGGGCCAACTGGGCATAAAAAAGCCACATACATTGTCTTAGGTGTTTTAAGACTGGGAAGTTTTAGTTATCACTAACAAGCACAAATTAAATGAATGAGACTTATTAGCAATTTCTTGCTGCAGTGACATTCTCTTGTGAATGAGGCCATAGCTCCA
Organism: Egretta garzetta; assembly: GCF_000687185.1. Taxonomy (NCBI): domain Eukaryota; kingdom Metazoa; phylum Chordata; class Aves; order Pelecaniformes; family Ardeidae; genus Egretta; species Egretta garzetta. The sequence continues at coordinate 5,713,464 of NW_009260435.1, read as the reverse complement.
GAAGTACAGCCAAGTTCACTGCCAGATCCTGCATTAAGAAATGCAATCGTCCTGCACCAGCTTTCAAAGACTCCACAAAACTTCCCGACTTGACTGAAACCTGATAAGGATCTGCTCTCTTGAAGACTTGGCCCAAAAGACATCTCTTAGCAAATTCTAAGACAAAGTTAACTTTAAGCTTAATATGGTAGAAGTATTTTGTTTGCTGATACCTTCCAAAGACACGTCACTAATTTTAGTTGAAAATAATCCTTAAGCTTTCCAGGAAGCTGTTGCTTTCTCATTTTCTAGTCCAAGGAATTATTCACATAAGAAAAACCTGGGAACTGAAGTTGTGAACTCTTCTAAGTAGGAAGGAAAAAAAAAAAGCTTTTAATCAAGTCAATCCATTGAACAATTTTTTTGTCTGGGTCTCAGATTCACACTCCTTGATACCTAGGCAGAAAATTCCTTTGGCTTTGATTTCAGTAGGTCATGGTTAAGAATCAAAAGTCCATCTCCTAAAAAATCCTGAAGGCACATGCTTATGGTTGAACATGTGTCTAGTTCCACTAATGGCAATGGCTTGTCCACTTGAAGCTAAGCAAATGAGTTTTGTTAGATTGGATTTCTGGTGCATGTATCATTATCAGGAACAACTGATGAAGAAAGAGGTCTAGATGGAACTGATGAGTAAGGCCAAGTGCTTTTCTGCATGTTCCTGTTCACCTACATCTTTCCTAAGTTTGTGTCTGCATCACCTCAAGCTGAGAAAGTACATAAGAGAATGCCAAAGATAAAATTTAAGATAAGCTACTGCAGAAAGCATTCTAAAATTGTCCTGTATTTTGATTCAGGCATATCAAAATTGCACTTCATGCCCACAGAAACATACATTCTTCAAATGCCCTATACACTTACTTATACTTCATGACCCTGTACCTCAGAGTTCAAGGGCATGAGTGTAAGGAGATACAAGGGGGTATATATTTATGAATCCACCATGTGTCAGCTTTTTTTTTTTCCTTCCTCTTTTTCTTCTCTTTTTGTGAGGGATTGAGCAGGTTTTCTAGAGAGGCAGATATTTGTAACAATGCCCTGAGGGTTAAATAAGGATGTTGGGGGTTTGGGGGGAAGTTAGGTCAACCTGCATCGTTTCATATGGCCTTAGTGACCAGTATGGAGCTGATCACCACAGCTAATGATTACCCAGAGAAAAAAATTCTCCCAGTGCTCTGTAAGTAAATAGAAAATGCTAACCTTAGCATATTCAAAGGAGCATTTTAGCATGCAGTCATTAAGTTATCTCTTGGTTATTTATTTCTTCTGCTTGTTATTAGCTGTGTGAAGAATATTATTCTAATTATGTCAGCCCAATCAGCAGTATTGCATGTCCAGGCTCATTTCCATTAGTTTGAGCTTTGTCTTTCACACTGTGATACTAATTCAATGAGACATCAAACATTTAAATCGACCCAGGATGCCGAGGTCAGGCAGTTTTGCCCTTCCACTCTATTAGCACTCGAGTGTAATTGTGTTTGTCACTCCCCGCATGACTAATAGTATCAGGGTGACTATCAGAGCACAAATGAGCAATGCACTAATATATTATTTTGTTCTATAATATCAATATGTGTTTATTCAGTGGTTGTGTTAGCCAAGTTGAAACATTCGCTTTAATATAGTAACCATAAACTGCTCACTTAAACAGGGGCACTCACTCATACAATTACTTTACAGCAATAGAATTTTTACTTTGCAGCAATAGAATTTTGCTTAAGGGAGAAAAATGAAAAAAACTCACTTTAAAAATAAGCTTTCAGAGATACAGCTTTGCAACCTCAATTTGGCTTAAAAGCATCAGTAAAACTATGCATAGTTCATACACAGAACATACATAACAATTTGTAGTGTATAAATATAAATGTATAATGGCTATATATAATCAGAGAGTGCATAAACCATTGAAGCAATTGAAAAACAGTTTGCATCTTTAAGAACAATTGCGAAAAAACTTTGAAGCACCAGGCCTTGAACTAGAGTATTTAGATACCTGAAGAAAAGGAAACCAAGGGATTTCCTTTACATCACTGCAATGGTGCAATCCACTATGGAATTTCAGCATGCAGCTGACTTGAAAGACACAGGTAATCACCAGCTGATGCTGTTCATGTACTTAAAGCTACACATTTGCCTTAATAAATTCCTGAAAGGGAGACATGACTAATTACCCTATAAAACTTACATAAATACAGAAAAAGGAGGGGAAAAAAACCCAAAACCATATTAAAAAACCTAATTATGAATTCAGCACATGCGATAATTATCAAATCCAATAATTTCAGAAAAATTTAAATTTGCTTCCTCAGAGCAATAAAGCCTCTGAGTACTTTACATGCTACATCATTTCTTTAACAGATTGTTTTAGAATAACTAAAACTATTAATGTACTATTTTCTTTTCTGGTTTATGTTTCAAAACAAGGTAAAATTTATTCTTTATACTTTCTCAGGCAAAACCTGCAACAGCTTCAGGGCAGGCTAGATTTCACCTATAGCATTTGCACTTTTGCACTTTCATTCTCTAGTGCTGAGGAAAGAACACACAACACCTTTTTGTGCCAGTTTTAGAAATGCTAACAATCAAAAGTATTACTTCACACTAAAACTACATAATTAGCACATTCAAGGTTCGAGGGGGAAGCTTTTTTTTTTAATTGAATGAATACAACTTGCTTCTCAATAGCATACAGTAGCTTTCAATGTTTTTAATGCACTATGTAAACTTCACAGAAAAGAATTCAAACTTTTGCCATCTTTAGTCACATACATGCATTAAAAAACCCAAACAAAACAAAACCACAAAACACACAGAACTGGTCAACTCCAAGCCATCTGGCAAAATTCTGGGATGCTTTACTGACCGTCATTGTGCACCCCTGCCTTTAGGCAGTGTTTCAACATAAGACTTGAACGTATGCTAAAGTTTACGCTTATGTCTTAAAATTTCACTGACTCCAAGCAAGTATGTGAAGGTTTTGGTGACTCAAAATAAATAATTTGGGTTTTGACTGATTACAGATAATATGCTAAAAGCTCCCATATTTGAAGACAGATTCTGAACATTAAGAGAGATTAATGACTTCAACATCAATGTCTGTATCTTCGAGGAAAGTACACTGGGTTTACATGTACAGTTGCCTTCTTCACACATACAGCTTTAAGTGCAGATAAGGTTCTTCACATGAAAAAGCTTTCCAGATCACGGGAATTGTTTTAGAAGGAATCGTTTGTCCTGTGATGTTAACTAGACTAAGTAACTTCTGAAATTTCAGAACTGAACGAACTTACCCAGTAAAATTCACTTCAGCATGACAAGTTAGAACAAAAAAAGCAAACAAACCAACCCACTTGACCCAATCCCTTTTCTTCCCAATTGGTTTTATACTTCTTTCTTTTCTTCAGCAGAAGACAAAAAAAAAAACAAAACCTAAACAAAAACCCCAATAAATCACACCAGAAGATATTCTGACTCAGGACCAGAGTACAAAGATTTAGAAATTACGTGAAGCTGCAGGAATGGTACCTAAGCTGAACTTCTAGATGTTTGCACATCACTGATCATTAGCAATGTGTACCCTCTTTACATTCTCAGCCTGTGATGAATCTGCAGCAGACCAAATTTGGCATCATGCCCAGTCTGACTTATATATCTTCTCCAAATCATAAACTTCCTAAACTAATGCTTCCCTGTGCAAAGGTATTAGGAAGAGGATAAATCTTCAGCCTCAGCAAGCCAGTTTAATTCATTGAACCTGTGTGTGTTGGCTGAAAAAATGGTCCTTATAAATACACATCAAAGAGACAAGTATATTTTAAGAGTTTTTTATTGACCTTTCGCTATGTGAACATCCTCTCAAGAGAGTAAACACATCTAACTTCCTACCACATCACACCTTTTGTTTGTTTCCATTTCCAAAGGAATTGGTTTCCTAATTTCTGCAGTGCCACTCCTGTTCATTTACATCTCAGACAAAAATTATACTTGTATTTAACCTTCATGAGTTGGTCAAATGAAAAAACCCCAACCACCACCTTTTATGGGAGATATAACAGACGGGACAACTGCTTTCTAGCTTTTGTAAGAGTAAAGGCCCAAAAGTGTTGTCCACACTGACACTGATTTACAACAGTCTTGGATGAATTACTGAAAAGTATCTTTGTAGCTCACTGATCCCTGTGTTTTGAAGATGTGCTATAAGCCACCAAGTGAAACTCAAGAGATATATTTGTCTAAAGTATGTTTATTTCTCTACCATACAGATGCAGCAAATGTTTGTGTTCCTTTCTATGCCTTTCCCAATTAGGGTATTATGTATTTCTAATGAGTAAAATTAGCTTGCTTTGCTTTCAGTTCAGCTTCAAAGATTTTTTTATCTTTGCCTATGACAAGCAATTGCTATATATGGTAGAGTTGGTGCATGCTTTTCTATCAAAATAAATATTTTGATAAAAAAAACAAGGAGAGTGTGGGTGGCAGGAAAAAACACATTTGCTGCCCAACTCTAATTATATATGCATATACACAGATATGTGAAGAGTAAATGTACTGTTTTGCATACTTTGTTTTTGCCTACCCATTCATGGTAATTAAACCCATGTGTATTATATTTATTCCCATGAGTCCAACCTTCCCTTTTGACAAATCAAATTATTAAACACATACTTTACTTCTAACAAGACTCTATGCAACACTAAACTGCTGCCACTTATTTGCAAGAGCTTTGCTTTTTATTATAAACACACTGCTTTCTTAAAAACAACCAAATGTCCATCTTTTTTTTTTTTCCCCTCCTTTCCCTTCCCCCTTTCACCCATGCTGTGATAAGCAGCAGCTCTAAGCAGACATCATTCCGCTTCCTATGGGGAGAGCATTACCCTTCATTCAGCAATGTAACTTCTATGTGGCAATAGATAGATGACTGATGCTTATGAGGAAGTTATACCAGCATTTTGAAGGTTATGCAGGTATCCCTAACTACACCCAGGGAAGGCTGAGAAGAAATTACCACATATAGGACAACAGAAACCATTACCATCGGAAAGGGCTTACCTTACTAGAGAGGCATCTCTGCAGACGGCATGCCACAGGCAGCAGGCAGCATAAGCAGCCTCAGAGATTCCTGCCCAAGTACAACAAAAGGTTAATGACAGAACTTCTTGCTCATGCACCACTATATTTTTGTGGATTTCAGTTCAAGTCTCCATAAGATCTGTTACCAATTCTTTAACTTTCTGATAAAGAAGATGATTAGCTCAAGCAGTCATTTGACTGCTAGGTCAGCTAGGATTCCAAGTCTGTGGTGCTTCAGTAAATAAATGTATTCTGCAAATGAGTTGTGCAAGTATTCCATGTTTGGAAACAAAGGCTTTTCAAGAAAACCCACTATCGCCCTAGACATGAACAAAAGAGTCTCAATAGCAAATGAAATGCCACTTCAAACTAAAACAATATGGCCTGCTGGGATCAAGTTTATGGGCTGGTGCTTGAGCTAACAATGCAGATACTGTGAGCAACAAATACAAGTGCTAGGAGGAGTGCTATGGTATAACTCTTTTATCTACCAAACTAAATGAGGAAATGTTTGCTCCTATTACACATAATCAAATCTAACATTGAAACAAAGCCTTGAGTTCCTTTGAAAATTCTTTATAAAGACTACAGTGGTTACTACTTAGAGTAACAAAAAAATCTGTATATTCTTCCTATTGATTTGTATAACAGACTGTGTGTGTGTGGAAAGAGTTCACATACTCAAACATTGTAAATTTGTGGACTATTTTGCTAGCCAAAGAATGAAAACATAGCTTCGGGCATTCATCCTGTAAGACCTTTCCTTCCAAGAACAGAACAAATGAGGGGGGCAGGGGAAGTTGGGTAGAACAGACAATTTAAGCCTTCAAGTCCACCGTACTCCCTAATTCTATTGGGAAGGAAAGTGTCCACATCTTCCTGTTTATACTCTCTCTCTGTTGAACACAGGGTGAACACCTGCAGATCTTTATTCATGACAAGTAAGAGATTGGCAGTTCAGTTGACCAAATAGTTCATAACAGTACAGCAGTAATACTGCACCTGCAGTTGTCCAAGCCCAAGCAGAACTATTGAGTCTGCAACCCATCAGTATCCTATAGTGGATTGGGAAAGGTACTATACATGATCCACTCACAAATTCCACATGTTTTAGAAGAGGACATCTTCTAAATTTGGGGAAGATTACAGTTCATTTGAAGGGCAAAAATGTTAGAGGAAAGCCAATGTGATTCAGACAAATAATGGGTGTTTTTAGAGTAGTAACGGAGGAATTTAAAAGTCAGTAGTCTCAACTAATTTCCTTATTATAGTCTGCTGGAAATCTCCATGTTTTAAATCCTTAACTAATAGCTTTCTGGTTAGTTTCTAAAGCAGATTAGAATGTATTAATATAAAATGCCACTTACTACAGCTTTGAAACTCAATATCCATAAATGTATATATATACACATCTCTAAGGTAGGACAGATTTACCTCCTTGAAGTGAAACACACAGGTGTGACACTTCAAAAGGATTTGCCTTTATTTACCAGACAAAATTACAGACATATCACATTCGCAGTAGTGGCCCTGATTCCACTTTATGTGAGATATGTTGTCCCTTTGTTTGCTGCTGACAAGCGTAAAGAGCCACTTTTACTGCAGATAATAATGGTTAATTTATCACACAGAGCAGTGGCTGACCTCTGTGCGTCCCTGGCCCTCCATCACCTTCACACCTGCTCAAGCTAATTGTTAGAGCCAAGTGTAAATGAAAATCAACTGGGCTAATAATGAATGGAGGCCATTACTCGCAACAGCACATTGCTTTACAAAGGTTTATCAAGCTACGATATAACTAGTCCCATAGTCACAGCTCCCTGTTTTATAAATGAGGATAAGGCAAACTCTTCAAGCCAGGAGAGCAAAGCAGATAGTAAGGCAAAATACCTACATTTGGTGCTGTCTTTATAGACCCGTAGCACAGCATATAATATACTGACATTAGAAAATGCAAGCCAAAAATCCCAGTTCATGACACAACAGTACTATTTTTAAAATTCTGGAGCAGGGGAAAGAATTTCCCCTTTATCCATTTAACACGATACTAGTCTCCTAAGATTCATGATGCAATTATACTAATTAACAAACAGGCAAACAGGTGAAAATCCAACCCATAAGTCTCTCATAAATCATACCAGAGACTTTCCCTGTAAAGAGCACAAGATAACCTAGCACTCCAAACCCTAAAATTTCAAGGAACATTACCTTGCATGTACTCTTGCTCCAAATAGCTCAAACCAAAACCTAAAACCCCATATAACTTGCTATCTTTTAGTGAACCCAACCTCCTACATTTACATTCATTTCTCTTCAGACAGTAAGAAAACAAATTATGAAACTATCCAATCACTTGGTCTCATAAATAAAAACTAATTGTAAAATTCAGGGGGAAGGTTGTCTATAACTTCAAAACTGAGAATACAGAAGATATCAATAATTACGTAAGAGTCACTAAACTCTCTTTAAGATCCCACCTCTATAATTGTTTTTTCATACGAAAATAATTGCCAGACCACAGTGGGTTTTATGTCTCTCCTCCAACCCCCAAGAGAAAAAAGACAGAAGTTACATTCAGAATCACACAACAGATAAATAAAACAGCTTAATAAAGATTTAAAAAACCCAAACCAAATAAAATTCCACTTCCAGTTTCTCATCCATGTTCAGACTGTTTTTCAAGCAAAAACTCAGGACCTACAGAAAGTGAACACTGTATAACAAGCTTTAAACACATCTAAACTGGGTCCTGCCACCTTCAGTGATTTACTAGAAGAAAAGCAAATACCTGTCTTTTTGTAAGACTCTCATTACTCATCTGTACACAGCATGACAATCTAATTTTTACCCATTTAAAAGGAACAAAGAGTATGTATTAAAATTATCCATAATCTCGTAATATAATTGTATTTACTTAACTGAGTAATTTTTATTAAAAGCAAATGCATACTAGTTCTTCCCACAGAGCATCATAAAAGCGGAGCTACTGATCAATTAAAAAGCACTTTTCCACAAAAAGTTCATCAAGAGAATGAAAACATACATAATACTTTCCACCATGTATACTGCATTAAGAATGTACTAGATGCCTTCAAATCATCAAAACAAGTGCTTTCTTGCATGAATCTGCAGGACAGAATCCAACATCAATAAAGATAAAGGAACTCTGAAGAGTTACTGAACATCAGATTACTTGTGGCAGGGCAAAGGCCACAAAAAAAAAATAGAAATGAAAACTTGAAAGTGACTTGGATTCTGGACAGTGTGTCAAAACCCAACAAGGTCAGCAATACTGCTGAAATTGCATGCATGCCATTCTGGGAGAAATCTGTGTGTATATATGTATGTTTTACAGCTTCACACAGCTATCCAAATTCTCCAGATTTATTTAGTAAATTTGCTTGACTTACAGTTTTGCTCCCCACTTTCTCTTGTTTTTACATTCTCATTAATACAAAGCCAGCATAGAATTGTGTCATATGAGTTTGGCTCTATATTGCATTGCAAGACAAGGGTAAAAGAGAAAATTAATCCAGCCTAACTTGTACACAGTCTTGGCATATACAATTTGAATAGAGTTCATGGGATCTCATCACACTTAACAACATCTCAATGGCATGCAAAATAAAAGCCCAAACTGATGTTCCATTTTCCTTAATGGGAAAATATTTTCAATATGTGCCAAGAGCGTTATGAAAGAAAATGTAATTCATTTTGCACTCATGGTCAGACTTGTTTAACAACACTTACAACATTGCATGCTACGCTAACTAGTGCTAGTTATTCCAGTGCTCAGGGTCTAAACTCTTATTTGATGTGAAGGTATGGAGAGCAATACTTTAACGCAACTGTACCCATTTACCCCAGAATATGTGTGCATGTTTATGAATAAGTAGTGACCTATCTTCAGTCACTTCCAAAAGCACAGTTAAAGACTAAAGTATATGACTGTATGCCATTGTATTACTTTCAGAGGAGAAGGATATGTAGAGCCACCTTACCTGTTCCCCATGTCTCGAAAAGAGGTAATTATTGTTATAATAAGTGATAACAGACTGCTACCCAGACAACTCTAGGCAACTCTCCACAATTGTTCTTTTCCAGCCTACTTTGATATCCTATTCCTTCTCCACAGTTGCTTTCACTGCAATATCTAACATACATTTCCTACAATTTAGTTTAAACTCAGTATCCTTTGTTTAGTTTTAGCTGCCAATTGAAAAAAAAAATTCTGTAAAAATGTTGAAGGAAGAAAGAAAATTCTGCAGAAAGTTGCCAACAAACTTCATCCCAAGCAAGCAGTGCATAACGCCTCATCATCCCTGTGACCAGGCCTAAGGATTTTCCCCATACACAAGAAAGTGCTGAATCAGGATACAAAGCAAAGTCACTTGTGTACAAGTAAAGGGCACACACTTTCTTTTCCAATATGTAGATCCCAAAACATTTTTCAATGTAAGAACAGATCCTTATAAAGAAGATTTAGGTTTTGACAGACTTGATTCTCTTGGTTACCTTTTGACCCTATTTAGAGGTAAATCCATAGACTCCAACAAGCCTATAAACCACATGCTGCTAAATACGAACCTCAGTTCATCACCATTTTCTCTGTAATCGTCACATTGACTGACTGATGACATATTTAGCTAGGAGGCGGTGTACTTTCTTCCCATCCCCTCCCGCTCCCCAAGATACATATATCGCTATCTGGAAGGGTATTCTGATGAAAAAAAGTACTTGAGGCCATCTCAGTATCTATATCTTCTCTCGCCTCCTCCCCAGCTCAGTTGAAAAACACAGTCTCTTCTTCAGCATTCGCTAGCTCCTCTGCTCGTGCTCTGGCAGCAATGCTGAGTACAGAGGAAAATTCTCAGTTCATCTATAGAAGTAATTTTTCAGACATTTTTCCAGGAAGACACCCAGGCCAGGTGAGGATCTGTGAGTAGATCAGAAAATTTTTTCTGCACAAGGGCCCAGGGCACTTCAAATACTATAGCAAGCATTCCAGCTGTCCATGATTTAAGAAAGGAAAATACATGTTCCAGAACGAAGGAATCTGATAAAGCAATTACTATGCTCATAGTAGCAAACACCTTGTATTATATTCCAAATGTAAGATCATTCTGAATACATAATCTGATTGTATTTTTAACTTTTATACCCATTAAAACTTTAAAGTATTTTATGAACAGAAAATTTATGCTACATGTCCCATGAAGCTGTGCTATCCCTTTGGAGAACTAATCATCCCACTAAACAGAATTTTCCCTCTCAGTAATATTTAATACAGTAGAGAGCTTGATTATGATAGCAAAAAATACATTTTAAGTTTCCTAGAAGAGGAAAAACACTCAAAAAGTCCAGGCTTGAGCAACTGTTTTCCTATACAATTAAATTAAAAAAACAGAGAATAAAGCTTAGAGAAAGGTTCTGTTTAAACAGCGTTGCATACTTCCATATTAGTGAAAAAATGTATGCTTGCAAGAGAGAAGCAAAACAATAATTCAGATTATATATGTCATAAAAAGCGCGCGATTCATTAATGGTAGGGATATTCAGTAAATCCAGTTAAGGCAGGCAGCCAAAAACAGTTGATGCAATCAGAATGCTCTGCCCATCTATTAGGCATAGAACATTTAAGAAAATTTACAAGCACCGACATTAAATAATTTTCTCAGCCTTTACAATTTGTACAATGAACTCAGCCTTCAACAGACAGAATAATTATGCTAATAGAAGAAAAACTTTCCAAAAAAAAAGGCAGCCAAATCTAAGAGACCTGTCAATGCCAGTGTCATCAGTGGAGTGATAACTAGTAAAGAGCAGATATCAAAGGCTGTCTTTTTCTTCCCCTCTATGCTCTGTTCTGTTCGAGCCCATGGTGGTCACAGCTCCTTTAACAATATTTATAATGAAGGAACAACGTTGGAGATGTCAACCCTGATTATTCATAAAGGCTCCTCCTGCCCAGCTCTCCCCTTAGGCTAACTGTAAAAGTACCTGATTCCCAATTCTCAAACACAAAAGCACACAGAGCTTGAAAGCCGAGCTGACTAATAAAGTTTGCATATCCCTAAGAACAAGAGCACACAATGAAGAAGAAAAGGAATGGCAAGATTAAACAAAAACAGTAAGCTTGGATGGGAAATAATAAAAATTTAAAGAGGCAAGAACTTAGATCCCCCCCCATACTCCTGTTCATTTACATTTCAGCATGTCCTAAGAAGCATCTGTTTTATCTCCTGACTACTGCATCAAGGTATAATATACACCACAAAACTTAAAACACATTTTGGAGCTGGAATGATGAGAGGTTGTGAGCAATATAACTTCTAGGTCACTGAACTTCAACTCAGGAGGAATCTAGAACAAGGGAAAAGACTGACCCAGCAAACAACTCTGGCTTACTGTTTCACTTTGGGGCTTTTATTGGTATTTAAAACGGATATAAATGTGGGAAATGCCTTCAAACAAACAGGAAACTGGGCTTACAATAGGACCATGAGCTGGATTTGCCTGCTGTAGAGCTTCAGTGCATCTCTGAGCACTTGACAACCAATAGGGGCTTGGGGCTAGGCTCTCACAGATTTTTCTTAACCACATAGGGGACAAGAAAAAACCAAGACCTTCATTTTCCCTCTGTTCTGCCTTGCTTACATTATGACTGACAGCTGGAAAGGGTAGGGGTCACTGGCCCAGGACAAGCAAGTGGGCAGGAAGGAAAATGAAGAAGTCCACACTAGTCCAACCAGCCAGCCAGTTGCAGAAAGGTAAGCCTCTTCATTGGTCTTTTCTTGAGGCCAACTAACACTACAGCCTTGCCTCACATTTTGAGAGGCCTGTCTAGTCAAAGAGATACAGGGATCTTATAAACTACTACCTCTTGTGAAGAATCATGAAGTTGTTTTCACACAAGATGCTTAAGGCAGGAAGCAATAATAACAAATATTGTAACTCAAGAAAGCCACAGGGGCATTTTGAGGCAGGAATAACAAAGTACAGAATCATCCAATACAGAGGTTGAGCAAGATGCTGGGATGAACTTTATAAATTGGAGGAACTGACATGAAATCCTCTCTGCAGAGTTCCCTTACTGGTATTTACTTCCATGACAGAATGGTTCCAGGGTTCAGAAGTTACAAGCTGCCAATACACATACATCAGAACTGCTGACAGACTCACTTGGGTAGCAAAGCCACAAGTCCCCAACATCTGAGACTGCATGTGTTTATAAAGCGAGTCCAGTGGACTACACTTGTTCAATCTCTCCATCTGCAGCTGCTATGGAAAGCATACCTGTAAATGGTGAAAGGGAACAAAATTTATTTTATTCCATCTTTAACAAAAATGGACTCTCCATCACCTCACTTTCATAGACTGGAATAGTCATGGATGCTGGAAACAAACTTTTTTTATATTAGCACTTTCAATAGACTTTCAAAACTGTATTTGAAGTGTGAACAACATGGAAATAATGAAGCAAGAGGAAAAATATATTAAGCAGTAATATTTTAAAATAGCTGTTATGGTGGCAAATTCACTACTTTGCTAGCATTTTTTTTTTAAATGACACACACGAGACAACCCTTTAAAAAGCAGTGAAACAGAACTAGCATAGCTAGTTCAGCATACAAGGTAACCAAAATCTTACACAAAAGATAATAGGGACACAACTGATCCATGTATTTTCTTCAGAGCATTGAAGACCAGCTACCCCACTCAGTAAAGACAGGCTGTACTCATAATCTAGAGTAACTGATCTATGTACAGACATGTCATCCCAGGGGATGTGGCAGAATATGCAAGTTACAACCAATCAGTTTACACACTGCTGAGAAAAGCATCTGAGCTTTATAAATCAATAAAACAGAAGTGACAAATTAGCTGAGTTAAAACTTGTAGCAACTGTGTAGGTTCTCTATATAATTCTAGACAGACTGAAAAACATTTTTCATTAATAAATTCACATTATCCGTAACAACTTCTGTAGACTGGGATAGTCTTTCTGGAAAGACTGGAATAGTCCATCTCAACAGCAGCAACAAAGGACCCTCTTCCTTAGTGCGACTGCAGACATCTTCCTTTTTGTGAAAGACTCCTCTATGCTATGAAGGGAAATGGGAAAGGCCGATCTCACTGGATTTTGCCAATACCCTTGAGCATCTTTTGTTGGAAGGAGAAAAGATGGGTAAAATTTCAGACTACCTCAGCCTAGACTAGGTTTTCTGTTACCCTTATAGCTCAGGTTATCCCACCTCAGATGATAGTAAAGTCACAGTACTATCTCTGGTACTCAGCAGGTTTGCCTTTACACCAGCATTGTGCTGCTTTGATTTACTGCGTACCACACAAGGAGGAGGATGCTACTATGGGTGGTTTACCCACAGAGGGCATATCCTCTATTGGATTATGTAAAGCCAGCATTGCAGAAAGGTCAAACAGAACCTTCCTTTGAAATATGGTTCACTTAATTAATTGTTTGTAAATGTGTCAGAAAAACTGGCTTTATCTCCAATATATTTGAAAGATTTGTGCCTTTGAAATGTTACAGCTATGTAATTTCAGACTTTCATATTCTCCCTGTTGACTCTCCTACATATAGCAGATGAGAAAAACTAGCAATTCATTTTCAATTAGATACTTTTTCTATCACAACCACACTAACCTGATCTAAACAAGACATGACTGCAGGAACAACTTAAGCATTTAGAAGTCCATAGAGCTTAGAAACTGGCGAAGCATCTCAATTATACATCTTCCAAATGAATATACTTCTGTTCAAGGATCAAAATTACCCATTTCAAAATTCCCAGTTGTTCTATCTTTTCAACACTTTTTCTTGAATTACAAGGGTCTGACATACCGGTTCCTGCAGGAGTTATGGACCTTCATCTAGCTAGCTAAACAGCTGTATCATTACTCAGTGATGTGCATGTATTTACAATGTCACTGTCCTCCAGAAGAGTTACCTCTGCTTAATTTTGTTCATATATCTTTGTCATCTGGAAACATAACAGAACACATTCATCTCAACTGCCACCCTGACGACCTCAGTGTAATTCTACCAGGAGCGTGTTTAGCCCAGTATTCATGATACAACTCTAGCAAGAGGGCAGTGCCCATAAAGTGATGAGGGAGATGAGGAACAATACCTGACTCAGCTCACTAGCCATGAGGGCATGACCTTTTTACTAATTAGCATGATTTCATAAATAATTGGCCTTCTTGACTATGCCACAGTGCATCAGATGAAGTTGAGCTTGAGGAAAGAAGCACAGTAAACTCATTACTGTTTACTCATTCACTGCCAAATTGTTAAAAGAGGTCATTTAAAAGGTCAAGAATGATACTACACTACATGAGAGCTTTAATCTGAACATATAAGAACAGACAGCAACATAATTATGAAACCAGAATTAATAAGGAGATGGTACAGAACAAGAAGATAAGCACAATACAGTCAGAGAGGAGTAATTAACCAAAACTGTTACATATCTTGGAGCAAGTCAGCCTTACCTTTCTAGCCATTGTAGCATACTGCACAGCCCACTAGCCATTCACCACACTGCTACCTGAATATATTCACTATTTTAAGTCTCTGCAGCCCAGACAGAGATAAGAACACTAAAAAACCCCTCCTCTTGTGTTCTGAGGCACCCTACAGTACAGTATGAACTTGCAGCCCAGCTCTCCAGAGTTGAGTCTTTAGGCTTTCTCCACAGCTCACAACAGTCCTTCACAAAATCTCAGTCACAAACTTTTGGTTTACAAATAAGCTTTTTGGGAGACTCGTGGTAGATGTAAGCACCTCATCCTTGCCCAAGTTTTTAAACATAATTAATAATAAACCTTTAGAAAAAATAATTACCTGAAAGTGACCCTTTATCCTAGGTTGCTTTCCCCTAGGAGGATCCATAAGCCCAACTTTCATTTACAAAATAAGCTTACATATCCCTTGCCTTTTTACAACTTTCCACTCCTTTTATCAGGAGGGTCCTTAATAAGGCACTATCAGTGAAAGCAGGAACTGGTTGAATAGGAGTTGGCTGCTTTTCCAGGTGGTTTGTATTTGAATAGATAGCCATTCCTATTCACACCCACCCCAACTGCTTGGTCTCCAGTCTATCTAAAGGTTGAAAACAGAAAGGGTAGTATTTATACATTCAAAAAGAGTTTGCAGCTCACTAAAGGCAGACATGGGAAGTTCACGCATCCTAGGAAGTTTTTATGAGATCTTCAGTCTGTCTTTTCAGGGAAGTTCTAGAGCCTGTAGACCAAACTCATCTGCAACTTGTGCTTTTATTCACTATGTTTGACAACACATCTAGTAGGACAACAATTCTAAGTAACGCTATCGCGATGATCTTGTGCTGAAATATTTCCACAAACAAATCTTGCTCGATCTCTCTCGCTGGTATATAGCCTTCCCTGTAAAAACACTATGCCTTAAAGAAACAGGGGGTGCAGAGGGAAGGAAGAATCATGTAAGCAAACTCCCCCACCCCCACCAAAAAAACCATTTAAATTTCCTCTTTATGAGCTGCTTGTCCCAGCTGTCAGGAGTTATTACCTGCCTTCAACATTCCAGCAAAGCAGTGACATTTTTGCAGGAGTGCCCATTAATCATCACATTGGAATTTCCCATTCTACAAAGACAGTAGCTTTCTTTGCATCTGACTACCTAGAACATTTAATCAAACTCTCACTAGTAGCTAAGGACAGAGCAAGAAACTCACGGCAAGCTTCAGAGGGGAAATAAAGTAGCTTTTTTAAAAATCATTAATTTCCTGGCAAGTCACTGTTGGTAAGCTTAGCTTTACAGCATCCACAGCAAAACACACAGACATATGTGACTGGAGGAGCCAGCTCTCCATTTCCTAAACCACAAATTCAATTTAGATGTAATAAGACAGTAATTGCACTCTAAGTACTCATTGATTACCTAAAATATATTTATTAAGAAATAACAGCTATGTAACACATCTCTGTTAGATACTCACATATCCATTACAAAGCTGTTGAACAGCAATAAATGTTTATCTAAAAAATTAGCACTCGGCTAACATAAAATACACATCCTATTAAATCCAAGTGAAATACATGTTGAAGACAATTAAAGCTCCTGTCTGCTTGCCTCAATTTTTCTGATCAATGCTGTTCTCTCTATGTGTGAAGTCTCAGCACCAAACCTTTGAATAGCGGTCTTTTTCTTGAAAAGATTCAATTATCAAGAAGAAATCTCAATCCTTTCAAGAAAACCTTCTTAGAGCCTCATTTGCTTGGTGACAGCACATCACCCTTCACAGCTCTGCTGCTCCTGCCTCTGGGGCACAGAGGAGGGCTCTTTCCGCCATACTCCATCCTTCAGTGCAGACAGGCTCCCAGGCAACTCGTTTCCATAGGCAGCAGGGCTATGCTCCTGTTGCTGTTCTTGGGATAGCTTGATTCTATTATTTAACATAAGGATACTCTGAAACTCTAAGGAGGAGGCAGCAAGTGGAAAAGTGTCTGTGGAGTTGATAGCAGGTGAGTTGAAGCTCTCAGAATGGTAACTTTGGATGGAAAAGGAATTTGTGTATTACACGCTTATTTCGGCATCAGTAAGGAATGTACATGTCTCTGCTGAACAGGTACACACCAATGAGATAAGCAGAAAGGGAGGTGACATTCAACGAAGAAAATTTCAGTTCCTAGGGATCATTTTTACAGAAATAAAAATAGCACTCCAGCTACATCTGGCCTGGATCAAAGACAATAGACTTCTGACAAAGAGTTGGCAGGAGTCTGGCAAAAGACACCAAAAGAAGTGCCAAATTTAAGAGACTGTGAAAATCGAGCGTATGAATCCTGGTGACAAGGTCTCCACACAAATAGGAAATACTGAACTAACACACATACAAAATGGAAACTTCACTCTGAACATTTTCTTTAAGCCCAGAGAATTGCTTTTGAGATACAAAAGAGCTACTGGAATGAAATGAGGTACGTTCTGTCCAGTGGGCACTCCCTGTAATCACATCTGAAGCACCTATGTAGGGCAGCATAATGAAACTTTATTTCTGCTGCTCACAATTCATCAATTTTCTGGGTAAGTCCAAAACTCCTACAGACTCACTGGCCTCCTGCTGCAGCAATTAATTCACTTTTCCTACTAAGCTATTAATTAATTTTAAAAAGCCTTTGTTTTTGAGCAATGCATACACATCATTAACATCAGAGAACTCTTTTATTGCATTATTGTTTATTAAAACACAAACTCAGAAAAAGGAAATTGGAAAGAGTGAAGGTTATAAAGCAAAAAACCAGAAATGGGTCTGGAACATAGGCATACTCAGCCATGGAAATTCTGTTTGAAGCTTCACTGTCTGTTTTATTATGGATTCCATAGGCAGCTTCTAATTTAGTGCAGCTGTTAACACTCCTGCTACATCAAAAATTCCCTCTGCTGAACTTTTGCAGAGGTTTTTGTGTTAGACAAGAGCCAGTCCTTTCCAATTTCACAGTTTCCTAATTATGGCATTGCAGCTCTCATTTGTACTGTAAACTTAATCAGGTTTAAAAAAAAAGTGGTAGTTTACAACTGTTGGTAGTACTGTTTTTACTAGCTACTGCATTTACCAGTGATACATGAAAGGTGTGTGATACCTGGACAATAACCAGCTTAGCAATTGTTTCTAGGTATATTGCTGTGAAATGTGTATTATAGCACCTTCTGTGACAAACCACCCTGCAAAAGCTTTGATCTTCAGTTGCTATTCAAAGTGTTAATACTAATTTCTTTTAACCACATACTTTAAGAAAATTAAGATAAACAAATACATCAATTACCAACAAATGAAGAGTGAAAACCTACAAGAAGGATTAACCCAGTAATTGAACATTTAAAGCTTTAAATAGCAAACTAACTCTAAATGACTAATAATAGGCTCCCATTAATAAAACACTCTGATAAAAAAGGTAGATTTGGTTTTCTTCTTGTATGTTTACAATAGCCACCTTTCCTTCCAACGACACCCACAGAAGTGTTTCCCTTTTCTTTAACATATCAAGTTTATTGCAGACAACACAATTCATACCTTTTTCCAGTAACAGTGGTTCAGGGCCCTTCTGAAGTATTTGTTCTGCAAAGTGACATATTGTGACAAATGCAATGATAATGGGGAAATGTGGGAAATCTGATAGAAATACTTTACTCCTCGTTTCCACTAATGAGAATAAAACAGTAAGAGACACACCTATCAAAAAATTGCAGTAAGCAATTTATTTGGTTGAAACACAAGCAGTGCTTTTTCTTTCCCTGCTCCTCTTTCTCTTACTTTGCTTAGAGCAGGCTTTTCATTTTTTTCTTCATTTTGCTTTATATTGTCAACCAAGAACAGAGTTCCTGAGGAGACAAACAGGGGGTAAAGAAGACAAATCTGTCTCCTTTGTGTGAGAGCTGTAGGCCAGAGTTATCAACTCCTCTGCTATTCAAGACAGATTTGCATATCCAAGGCCACCCGAGGCAGAGAAGGCATTTGGAGTCTGATTTTTTTCCACAAGAACACATCAGGGAGCGAAGCAAAATAAGGAAACTCCAAAATAGATCCAAGTAACTACTAAAAAAAAACACCCACAAAACTTAGTGGAGGAGAAAAAACTCCCATTCAAGAATTTCTTTCTTGAAAAAAAGACACTTTATACATAATGGAATTTCCAAATACCCCTATTAAAGAAACTTCATGGACAGCAACTGGACACAAGAACTTCAGATTGGCATCCATGCTGTTTCTGTCTATATCTTAATACAATACTACTTCTCTGCACATAGGAATCAAAGATGATGGAGTAGCCAGCCTGCAAAACACGATGGGTTACTTTCCCAGCAGTCTTGTACCTTAACTACAGTTTGGTGATAGAAAAAGAAAATAATCCAGAGACACAGATATAAAGTCTATATGGCCACCTAAACTAGGGTGGGTACATTATGGCTTGGCTGTACCATTAATACCTACTATTTGGAAATACTGGAGAAATGCCACCAGTAGGGGGTAAGATTCCAGTACAGTCAATCCCTAATCACAATGTTTTCTTCCTATAGATATAATAATGGAATTAACAGATCACATAATGTCAACATAGTGATTACAGAAATTACTTTTAGAAATGCTCTCAGGAAAATGACAATTAATACAAATATATGTAAGTTAAAGTTAACCTTTTATTGAGAGTATGAAGTATGTGACATATATGATGCTATGGAGACAGTGTATACATTCAGTACTTTTATTGATTAACAAGAATTACCAGCTAATTAGCTGCTAATCTTTTCTTGCCATATAACCCATTTTCACACACTTAAAAAAATCTTCTTGACTTCAACAGAAGATAATGTGTACCATAATCAGTTCTTGATCTAATCAATATTATCAACACCTGTCTTAGCTAGACCTGAAACACTACTCAACTGCCCAAAGACAAACAAAAAATCCCTCATAACGTACCATGAGACGGCAAGCTACAGAACAGTACTTAGCAAAAAGTAATATACAAAGCCAAAATTTGTTTCAGCAATTAAAAATCAAAGTCCTCAGCCTAAAGTTTTTAACCTGTGATTTGTTTGGTTTAAAAAGAATGGTTGTGGATGTAGCCAATTTACCTAAACAACTATCAGTAGCATCAGAAATGAAACACTTCACTGAATCCATTAGACCTAGTCATATCCATATTGTAGATTAGCGAATTCCTATTCCATAGATTAATTAATTAATTTATTTATACATATTTTCTGAAAGAAGTCAGGAATTTAATCAGCTAAAGTGGAATCGGAATTCAATATCTTTACCCATGCTGCCAAGATTTCTCATAGATTTAGAAATCCGGCAGTTCATGTGCAGGTTTCATGAGTGTTTACCACTTCCTGACACCTAGAACACATCTCCACTCACACCATATTGGTGTGCTCAGCTGCAAATACTGCATGCATAATGAAATCACAGGACTAGTCACACTGGCTATGGCTTCCATGTTTGAGCTAAATGATACTACATAGGTACAAAATCCATTTCAAGAAACCATTTCAAGTGAGTTGTTAATGTCTGTTGCTACATCTGAAGGAGAATATTGCATTTTCAAAACACCTACAGCAAGTTGGAAAAATCAGCCAAATACACTTTGTTTCCTAATACATGCAATGCCTTTAAGTATAAAGAGTGTGCTAACATCTAGACAATACGAACAGTTATGCTTTTAATTCTAGTCTTTTGGTTCAACTCAATTGAGCCAGTGTGCCCTGATTTTTTCAGTTCTAGAGCAAATGCAAGCCATCGTCCTTGTGCATTCTCTGCATAAAATTATTTTTCAGACGTAAATAGACATAAATAATGCACACAAAGAATCTGAAGCAATTATGCCTAGCTCTCTCTCCCCCTTCAGGAACTACCCCAAATTAAATGTATCACATTAAACAGCCTCTGCATTTGATACACTAGATTTTACTTCAGTATGTCACTTATGATACACTGCTATCTCTCTGCAACATACTAACAGAATATGAGCTTTATTTTTTTATATGAACTTTGCACATAGGTGATGATCCCAAATTTTCAGAGCTAGAGTTTACCCTTAACAATAACAAAATAAACAGATTAAAATTAAAGGCCACAGTATAACTGCAGCAAACTTGGATTCAATTATCAAAGATGAAAACAGAGGTTACTGTGGTGAACAACACGATCTGTTGAAGAACAAGGCACGCATTACAATTCAAAAGCTGCAGCAGTAGAATTATGTGAGCCAATCCCCAAATCAGTTTGCCTTTTTTTTTTTAAAAAAACCCCCAAATTTCTTTCTTTCTACCTGCATTTTGGGGTTTCATAGAGTATTAGGCCACATTTTTCAAGTATTTCTCTATAATAGGAGTTCTGAAGAAGCGTATTAGAAATAACCCCCACTCAAAACCAAACAAAACCCCTAAGAGTCTCTCAAAATCACTGATCCACATGGGAGAGAAGTTGAAGAAAAGAAAGAAAATCACCACCAAATACTCAGAGATCCAACAAAACAAAAGTCATAGGTATTCACAGCCCAGTACACAATGTCCATGCTTTCCTGTATGCAGAGAAATATTAGTACTGCCACAAATATTAATGTCAATGTAAGATGAGAATTTTGCTGTGCGATACATTGGCTGGTAGCAAGTAAAGCAGCAGAGCTACCTTCTCTGGCCTTTCCACTGCCTGTTGCCACAAAGAGTTAGAGGCTGGCAGATGCATGTAGGCAAGAGGATGAGAAACCGCAGCAGAACAGCATAGAAACTTTGACCAGCTCAAGCTTTTCCTCACCTATTTATGCAAAACCACATTTCTTCTCAGAATGGCATTTCTCACATGGCACATCAACTATTAATACAGTACTAAAATTAACTTGTTCTCTCTTAGAAGCTCCACAGAATCGGTGTGACTGAAGTAAGATTCCTCCCCAGGTGCCAGGACTGGATTCCCCTAACCTATTTCCCATCTTCATGATAGCAGTTCCTAGAAGTGCAGTACATGGCCTGTAGCTCATGTAACTAGTTGGAAGGCAAGGTGGAAATTAAAATCTAACAAGGGCACTACTTTGCAATCCTACAATGCATTCAAGAGCAGCAAAACTAAAATTCAAACCATTATCATAATCATGGCTGTTTCTTAAATCTGTGCAATTACTTCAAAGTATCTTCTAGGTCATCCAGGAAAGGTCTAAGCTCTATTCTTTCTCCATCCATTTCATAAGTACTATGACTTTCCAGGTATTAAAAGACTCATTTTAAATGGCAGAGAAAAAAAATTCAGCAGTGAATCTTTGACAAGAATACTCAAGTCTTACGTCAAGCTGTTCTGCAGGAAAAGGAGAAGCAAAGAGCACATATATATAACACTTGCTCCACAAATACTTAGCATTTGTTTAGGATAAAGAATAGATCATAGTTCCAGATGGTAAAATTGTGCCACAAGCCATACCCTTGGAAGTACACTGTCACAAAACAGACAGTACTTAGAGGCAATTTGGCTCAGTTTCGAATAACCCAGTTCTCTCTATAAATGAAAACAAACCAACCAGAGTTTATAGGTGTAATAATGAGATCCCAATGGTTTTGTTTCCATTTACTATGGTTAACTTTCAGAACAGTTGATTCTATAGCCCAGACCTTTATCAGTGGATTCCTTCCTTTCCGGGAAATCTGAGCTAGAGAAGAAACTGCCAACAGAACATAGGTCCTGAAGGACTGTGTATAGGCAATCCCTGCCTTGGTTTGCTATGGGTGTCACTGTTGCAGCTTTTCCAGCCTTGTTTTCTTCAAGGAAGAGAACAATTATTTCACCCTTCCTGTCCAGGGACAACCTGCAGTGATTAAGGCAATCAGTAGTTTAGCAGCTACAAGAAACTGTGCAAAACAATCAACTATAAGATTTAACTCTTCTTTGAGAATGGGGCTGCTGAGTACCATTGCAGTCAGTTATATGTCATAGGGTATACCTTCAGAAATACTATTTCTTCTTTTTTTCAGTGTCTTTATGAAAATGGAACTACAGCTTCTTAATCATTAAAGATCCTTTTGAAGAAGTTGCTAAAACGCTACACTAACTACATTAGCTACAAAAGATCATGCACAATAAACAAGAGTCTTACGATAACTCTGTTTGGGCTAATCTCAGTCAGTTCTTTCCCCTACGTTTTCAATACTGAGCAGATTTCTTCCTGTACAGCTTGTAATTGCTAGGATTGCTCAATTCTCTTACACCGTTTAAATACCAGTTCCTAAATGAAATACCACCCTTCTTAATGAAAGCAAGTCAAGTAATTGGTCACGCTGTTACACTGTAATGGACATTTTTTCAGCTACTGTAAATCAATATGCTCTGCAGTCCTATACAATTACACCCATCCTGGCTTTGGTATAGTAATTTGTTGTAATATTCCTTTTTTTGTCAAGTGCTCTTAAAAACATCATCTCACCTAGACCTGCAAGGAAATACTTGGATAGAAAATTGACATGACAGCTGAAGGTTCTAAAATTCAGTCAAAAAATATCTTGTTCAAGAATTGGTGAAGTGGTACCATTTTCACTCTCATACGCCCCGTTAGTATATAAAAATGCGGGAATTTTATCACTGTTTAAATACAGTTGGAAATATAGAAGTATTATTTATGAGCTAATGGAAATATTTCTTCCTGCCCCAATATATTGTTACAAGCATTTAGCTGCTCAACAGCAGCTAAATGTAGAATTGGGAGAACTTGAGGAGAATTTGAAGATGTATGTAAAATCAAAGTCGTTCAGTTGTTACTTCAAATATTCAAATGTTCAAAGACAGTAATGTAGCAGCAGAAAATTATTTTTTTTAAAATTCATGTCTTTTCTAAGCTCAAATGGATTAGCAGCAGATTTGAAGTAATTAATTATAATTACAAGTTTCCTAGGGAAACATGGCATAATAGACTCATTAACTGAAATGTTACATTTGTTCTGTGTTTGATTCTCAGATTATTTTAACACAGTGCAACATTTGTTAAAAGTTTTTTTGGCCAGACACCTTTACTTATGCTGAACAGTTGCTCTCTCCATGATTAGCCCTAACTGACTTCAAAGAAAACCCACCTGGGCCGTTAATTAGACATTTTCAGCCTACGAAGTCAAAATTCCTTCCTTCTCGGACAAATTCTGTGGTCTCTATTGAACATGAGTCAGTGGAAGCTTTTCTATGGGAAGGACCATTGAATCTGGCCTCACAGTTACTTCCTGATATTCTCTTCATTCCTGAACAAAAGATATACCACCTAACCAAATATCTAACTAAATAGCACATGCTATTTAAGAATGCACAGTTTTGAAGTAGTCTTAATGAAGGCCTCGATTATATTTTTAATTTTTCAACTGTCTTCTGTTTGATGCTGTCACTCAGCAAAGGAATATTTTACGTCCCCATTCCACTATGGAGACATAAATGTCATTGAACTCTTTATAAACTGAATACACAGAGAACTCACTGCAGCCATTAATACACCTAATACATAGAAACTCCACATAGCTATTAATAAAACTCCTCATACAAACCACAGCACTCACAGTCTAGACAATGCCAGGAACACGAAAGCTGCCTCTTGGTGCATGCAAAAAATCCCCACTTTGATACCTGTGTATCATTGTCCTCAGTTTGAAAATCAAGGGAAACAGATGATGCACTTATCAAAGAAAGTAGCTGCAAAAATGAGGAACTGGCTAATTAAAAAAGGAGTGACTATTTATTTTATGGGCTTATGTGCACTCGGGAAGTTCTGACGTACAGAAGAGAAATTAGACAACTTTTCATTTTGTCTCTGTGCTTTGAGAGCCATGCCCAGTAAGATTACAGATAGGAGAGTGATAGGTCCAGCAGGGATTTCTACCAATTAAGCTTCTACACTCTGGGGGGGTAGAGGTGTTTTTTGAACCATGAGTTATTTTTGCACATATCATGGGCTGCAGTGTCTAGCCACAAAAAGGGTACATTAAGAGCAATGTTACAGGCTTTGCTCAGAGTTACCATGCTTTCCTGCAAGTCCAAACCTCTAAGAAGATTTTAGTGAGAAAACTGGGAATGCTCGGTTCTGTAATACTATCAAAAGGATGACAGGAGTGCTGTTACCTACCCAATCTTTACATTTTCGCAATCAAGGAGAAAAGCAAAAAAAACCCCCAAAATTATTACAGGGTTTAATTAGCAACAAATACAGCTAGATGATGCCAGATTTTGTTCCACTGTGTACTTACTATTTTCTCCTATGTGCCACCTAGCATCCCAAGAAGCTCAACTCATGGTCTGTTAATACCTATAGCTAAAACACAGCTTTCAGGTTACCACTTTTTTTTTTTTTTTTTTTTTTTTTAAATCAAAGGCATTATTTGTATCTGTTCTACATGCAAATAACTGTACCATTTTGCATACCTCTGTCATACAGTTGCTTCAGGAAACGTCAGTTCAGGAAACAATAGAGTAAACTAAGACTATATTTCACAGTATTAAGAATACCACACATTGTAGATTGACAATTCAAAGTCACACACATGCACACAGGTTCAACTCAGGTACTTTTCATTTGGTAGTTCTACAAGTCCACCAGACCACACCAAAGGTAGCAATTTATGTATCCACAGACACTATGATATAAATTGTACAAAGGTGACACCCATCTTGAATATTCCAGCTCATCTTTAGAGGACTAGGATCATGAGGCAATCCAGGTATTACCTTGCTTTTTTCCTTGTATAAAGTAAAGACCTGTATTTGGTAGAGCAACATTTTGGCTAAAGTTTTAAGCATATTCTGAAGCTCAGATGCTTTATCAAAAAAGTAAACTTCATGATAATATAAAAGCATGGTACTATAAGCATTTGCTTACACGACTTTTTTAGAATCTGGTGTTACTGGCAAGACTGACATACAGTGTTGGTTTTTCAGCTTATCAAAATGCAAGAGACCAATGAAAGAAAAAAAAACAAAGCTGCTTTGATGCAAAACTATACAAGATGAGAATATATTCTATCGAGAGACTATTTGAAGAAAAATTTACTGAAGATCATGAGACAGATTCACAAAGTTGCTTTTATTTCAAATTTCTATGAGGAAAGCAGGTGTGGAATCAGACATTTGAAAGGAAAAAAAATGGATAAAGCCACTCTGCCTGAAACCTACATTGTTTTTAATCACAAAATACCATTTCAAAACACATGGAAGAATTTACGAATAAACCCTTGATTTTAACCATTCATGTGCATTAGCTAGTTATAAGTTCCCCTTCTCAGAAATGCATCCAAATTAGAAACAGGGGGGGAAAAAGATAATTAAACATAATGTGTCTAAATTTTCCATTTCCACAAAATTATCTACCTATTTTACTCTTTTTTAACACTAGCTGAAATCTTAAAAAGTTATTTAGCCTGTTGCTCAGCCTCAGAATAATTTTCTGGCAAATACAAGCCAGGACCATTCATTTCCTATTTTCACTTTTTTCACATAGGCTATTGAAATGTAGGCACACCCCATTTTGCTTTCCTAAGGCCAGAAGGGGAACCTGCAAATCTGCTGGGATTCATATTTGGCCTGCTGCCTGAAGAACAAAATCTACTTCAGTCAGTCTCAGCACAGAGCTGTTTTACTAGGTTGATACATAAAACTAGGCTTTCCTCCAGTTAAACAACAATAATTTGTTTTAGTTTGATAGGTCCTTCTAAATAATAGTGTCATCAGTAAACATCTGGCTTCTTCCTAGCAGATTAGGCCTCCAATGAGGAAAGTGTGTTTATAATTCTAATTTGAAACAAAGCACATTAATATGCTGATTCTCATAATGTTTGCCTTAACCTGTTTGGAGAAATTATGACTACAAATATCTTGTACACAACACCTCTAAACTACCAGCTTGTACAAACAACACAAGAGCCGATGCAGTCTCATACAGATGATTAGAACCACTTCAGAGGCAATCATGATTAGCGCTTTGGCTTGAAGCCATATTTTACACATAAACAAAGCATCTGTTTCTGAGTTCCTGTCCCAAGCTAATAGACCCACCTCCACTATTACTAATAAGCCCATTCAAGAGAGCCAGATGGCCTATCTGAAACAGCCCTGGCTTTTTCCTGAGCTAGGCAAACCAGAGCCATGGAACCAGAGTTGGCTCCAAATCATATTTCCTAGGGCTCTAGGAGCCAGTAAAACAACATGTAAACTGGCTCCACAAAAGAGGATCACAAATGCTGGTACCATCCATTATTTAGAATTGGTGTGAGGCCAACATCTGCCCCTCCAGATGATCCTTTCATGTAGGTACAATGAAGGAAGATGAAAAGTACAGTATACTTCTGCAGGAGTTGGTGTATTGCAATGCAGACTGTCACCATTCCTTGTGGGATTTTTTGCAGACTTTGCAAATCCCTGCCTGCAGCCAAGCAGTACTGCTCAGCTGTCCTTGCTGTACATTGTATGTACTTGACAACTGGGTGGTTTTACATATTTAATAAAAGTGCCGTATTTAATTAGTACAACCGGGCTTTAAAAAGGATCTTGTGCTCCTTTGCAGCAACTGGAAGTGTCAAGAGCCAAACAGAGATGCACTTGGCTGGTTCAGTTCTAAGATCACTTTCCTTTCCTGGGACCCAACTTCTCATTTAACCAGTTCAGTTTCCAAGTAGATTAGAGTCAAGCTGCTCCATAAGCCAAGGAGTTAATGCTGCAGGGAAACCTGTAATTGACGTGGCCTAGGAAGACTAGTAGAGAGAAAGCTCTTTATATTTTATTTAGAAGCAAACAGACAGGTGGCAGTTAGCGACAGGGAGAGATGGCCGTTTAGGTTGCCTTCTCCATCAAACCACATGTATAAAGAGAACTTCATTTTCCCCCTTCCACTATGCTGACGACTGAATTTCAGCCGTGTATGTCTGCATGAACTATCAAAGACAATTCACTACACCAGACGCAAATGAACTTCACTCTAAGAGCAGTAGCAGGTGACATCACCCCTGCAGAAGTTTTGCAGAGATAAAGTCCTTTCAGAACAGCACAGCCACAGTGAGCATGCTTCTTGTGTGCTACTATCCCGAAGCTACAGACAAAAAATCCCTTACTTCTGTCTCTCGGGGATACCAGCAGATTTGCAAAGATATAAAACTCCCCAAACACAGTGATCTTCCCCCCCACCTTGACATCAGAGGCAGAAAAATGAATCACTGGATGAGGGGAAAAAAAACCTCATGGAGATGTGCTGAAACAATTGAGGCCTGTCACTCCTCTTCACTAAAGGCAGGTTCCACAGTAGTTATTGAAGCTCTCTGGGACCTCTTGGGATAAAAGCCAGAATAGAAATGTGTAAAGTATTGTTCTTCATATATTTTCCCCATACTGCCAGTCTTGTGAGCTATGCACACAGGGCATTCCTTGATTTTAAAGGAAAACCCTGAAGAACAGTCACATTTCACAGCCAAGTGTGATTCTGAATCTGTGTCACTGTCCACACTAGCAACTGAGAACTCAGCTGGACTTTCCTTCGGAGCATAAAGGATTTAGTGAGAGGTGCATAACCTGTATTATCCTGCTACTCCAAGGATTTCAGCTGTTTTTTTCTTGAACGGATTATTTCAGTGCAGGTAAGCAGGGGTATAAGACTTGAATAAAATATCTCTTTCTGCATTCCTGGAGATGTAAGAATGCACTACCATATACACATGGAAAGAATGACACACATTCCAGGTTTTCTGACTTCATATTTTGCATTGTACACCACTAGGCATTTTGTAGGGGGAAAAAAGAGAGGTTTTTTGTTTGTTTTAATTTTTTTTCCCCACTGAGGGGCAGAAAGAAGGGGCTAAGAAATAGGAAGAGGGGAAAAGTGATAAGACGCAAAACCAAACCCATTTTTTTCATGAGGAAAAGCAGGTTCATGGTTCTTGCAAACTTCATAAAATTAGTAAAACAAAATGCATAGCACTGATACCAAGCACTGTCTAAACTAGGTGTTACTGATACTAGCATTTTCTTGCAGGTTTTACCAGATTAAGTTATTTGGAATAAATCTTTGGGATTAATTCTACCCTCTGAGAAAGTTGATTTAACAGGACAACTGGGAATGAAATCTCAGTCCAACAAAATATCATGTGTCCTGAGCAGCCCCTTCCAAAAGACACTAATGGAATTACTGAAGTTTTTATAGTAACCCACAGCTGCAAGCACACCTCAGTCTACTACTTATGGGGGGGAGGGAAGTCCTCTGTCATTTCCATAGAGTATGAAATTCTTTGTACCTCTACTGGACAATTACACTGTGACAGAGACGCTGCCCTCACACTCCTCTGCTACGGCACCCTGCTTTATCAAAGAGAATTCCCTCATGGTGCCACTCAGCCTTTTCTTTCTTCTAAGACTGATCATGAGATCTATCAATTACATCACAGCATAGCGACTATCAATCTAATGAAAAATCTCAATGTGTTACCATTTTTCAGAGAAGCCTTCAAATGCTATTTCCACTATTAATCTAGCTAAATAAGAGCACATGAAACTTACTGTGAAATAGTGTGGAACGTGCACTATCACTCCTTTTAAGCTGAAGAGCTGAGATCTCTTTGCTTATTACTCCCCACCAAATGTTAATGCACAATTTATTTAATGCCTAGTTTTTGTGTGCTGAACTAGCTCACAACGCAGCTGAGTGTCCCTTGTGAGCAAGTGCTCCATTTGCACATGTCAAGCATCCTAGTCTATTTAGTCCTATCTCAACTGCTTAATGTCTGAAACAGAAGCATCCACCGCATTCTTCTTGATCTAAACAGCTAATTTAATACCCTTGGACAAAAGAGGCCTGGTGTTTTGGTAAGCTCCCATGGGCCTAACTATCACAAAGAAGGGATTGTTGAATACACACATAAAAAAAGGAAGAGATAGGAGGCAGGCAGTCTGATCTTCATGACCCACTGATTATTCTATCAGTAAGTGGAAGCATAAATCTAGCTCCTGACCTAACAAAATACTATTTTACTTCCCTTTACTCTATATTTTATCTTTTATAGCCAATAAAACATTAAACATTACAAAAGGTTATGTTCTCACCAATATTTTCACTAAATGACAATAAATTCCAAGTTGAGCCAAGCAGAGGTTTCAGCAGCAGCTATCCTGACAGTTGTTTGACACTTCCTGCAATTCACTCTGAATACACTAGCGCCACGAATACCAATAAAGGCCATCTGGAAAATCTGACACTGAATTTGAATCAGTTTAATGACCCTCTTAATGATTTAATAGCAAATCTATACACTAGTACAAAGCTGAGCTCTTTTCCAATGATCTGGTATGGTATTTGCTGTGGAAAGTAAAATTCCTTCCCTCACCCTGCCTTTTTGAACATCCTCAAATACCAAAATCGGCATCAGCCTTCTTAGCTGATCTCCCTGAGCTTCAGATCAAGGCTCTAGACTTGTCCTGTTTTTTATTTCACATGAGTTAAGCAGGGAAAATTAAAAGAATTGGGGCGGGGGGGAAGAGAAGAGAGATGAAGGAACTTCAGAAGGATCAGGATGGGAGCAGACTAAATCTTTAATCTGCTGCAAAGCTAAGTACTCCAGTTACCCAGACTACATGCATACAAAAGACAGGCAGACTGGAAAACGGGTCTGAAAAACTATAGGCATTTTATGGCCTATCAACGTGGGAGAGAATGGCAGACCATGCAGTTGTTTGAATAGGATACAGAAAAAAACCACTCAGAACCAGATGAGCAGACTCCCAAGACACTGAAGATAGGACAAAGAGCACTGGCAGGACAGACCTCGCAGGACAGACAGAACAGATCTTCTATTACAACACAAACTTTCCTCAAATGTTTCAGTCTAAGAGGTTCACTCAGTCACCAGCTGTTCTGTTTATTCCATGAAGCACTGTATATTGAACTGTGTATTCTCATCTCAGATGCCTGGTCCCAAGTTTTCAGAGATTCACCAGTATCCCAGTGCAATGAAAGACCAAGACCTGCAGCTCAGACAACTGTGAAAGTGCTTGCCCACCTGGGAAAAGAAGCTCAGATACATGGGCTATGAAAATTGGATCAAAGCTTCAAAGCACGTTTCCCAGGCAGCATTTGAGCTGAAACGCCATCATTAATGGTCATCAGTCCTGAGAACCGAACTTGGGAACTGAAAATATTAATGAAAACAGGCCATCACCTGTTGTAGCAGGTTTGCTATATCAGGAATTACTTAAGAATTTTTCTTTTCATTTAAAAAGAAGAAATTAATCTCTAAT
Source organism: Egretta garzetta (assembly GCF_000687185.1). Classification (NCBI taxonomy): domain Eukaryota; kingdom Metazoa; phylum Chordata; class Aves; order Pelecaniformes; family Ardeidae; genus Egretta; species Egretta garzetta. Next base: position 5,682,559 of record NW_009260435.1, on the reverse strand, counting down.
TTAACTGAAAGGAGAAACTGAGGTACAGATAAGCTAAGTGACTTGGATAATGTCACACAGTAGATGAAGAACAACAGGGGAACAGCAATCAGATAATTCTGTCCCACAAAGTGTTTCTTTTTTTTTTATAAATGAGTCCAAACTGCTGCCAGACTAATTAAACAGAGAACAGTACACCTTAGTAAGACTGTTTTAAAACATGTGGTCATGACTACACTGGGAAAATTTAGAAAATGTTAGCTAGCACCTTGTTTGGGGGAGGAGAAGAGCACAGCTATGCTTATAAAACACATTAACTACTGTATTAATCTTGAATTGAGCATTTTTACAGCCCAATTCACGTCTATTTATAATTGGTGATGACTCACCCTTTCAGTTATGATTTTTTCTAAAACAATGAGAACTTCTAGTGACGTAAGAGTGTGTGATGATGAAGATTAAGCTAAGAGACAAAGAAAATCTGGGATAAAACAGCCAGGATGTCTGCAAGCCTAATATCTGCTCTGTTTAAGAGAAACTCTGAACAAGGTCAATGGAGCACTGTCCTGGTCGAAGAGCCTGCAGGAGTTCAAAACCAGGTAAATACCTGATATTAGGACGCAGTCATACAATATGAGACTTGGACACTATAAGATATGTAGACACCTAATTCCTACTGCTAAAAATGACACACAGAACCAGAAGAGGCATCTCTACAGCTTATTCATCTAATGTCAAGAGGTTTTCTGAGCTATGACCTACACTAATCCAAAATATATGCAACACAATCCACTGAAACAAAAGAGAGAGATTGCAGCTTCGCTTCCTAGATTCTGTGCTGCTGAGTCTGAGTTCGATTCACACACACGCGGTCAGCTTCTGAATATTTTGTCAGTTCATCAGTTACCTTACTGAAGTTCATTATTTTGAGCCTTTTGGCTCCTACCCAGTTCCAATTACTTCTTTTAAAACACTGCATTAGCATCATCACCGATCACAGATACAGCAGCTTATTTCTGAAATAACTGCAGTTCTGATTTCTCTCCACAACCTGTCCTCTGTGCATGGCAATAAATGGTGGAGGGAGGAAATAACTGAAAAAGTCAAAACCCACCTTATTAGCTTTTTATTTCCTTCTACATGACACACACACACACTAATACAGCTCATATCCAGGCAGGTTTTGAACTGACAGGCCAACCCTGTTCTTTCTAAGTAAAATAAATTAGCCCAAGACAGAAGAGGAACAGGAAAAGGAAGAAAATCATCCCATCTACCCACATCAAACATGTAGCATGAGACCTGAACGTAATCAGAAAATAAAAAGCAGTTGCTTTAGTAAGACTTTCTCCATTAAAAAAAGGCAAAAAACCAGCCTGCCACTGCCCCAGATGCAATTACATCAGCTTCTTCTCACCTTGATTTACCCCAAAGATTTACTAAATAAAATCCTTTAATATAAAGGTTTTAAAAACAAACTATTAAAACCTTGAAATGTTGACTGCATTTGCAATATACAAATTTGCAAGAGACCAGAAAAAAATCCTCCTGTAATCCATCATTTGCAACAACAGCATTACGATGTAGTCACAGTCCAGAACCACTATATAGTACAACCTGGTTTCTGCTTTCTTACTTACAGGGAAAAACCTTTCTACAATAAGGAAGGAAATTCATAACTAAGAGTTCACAGCAAAACCTAAAACACACCTAAAAAGCTCCTAACACCACTTTTTTTTTTAGTGGGGAAGAAAAAAAAGAAGTGGGAAAGAATTTAGAACCCTATTATTAGGGTATTTATTGTACAATGCCAACTGTTGCTTTACTGATGTATATAAGTACATCATTGTTAATATATTTGTAATAAGTTAATTGCAGTACCATCGCAGAAAGAAAATTTTGTTTACTATATGATCATAGAGAGCTTACAAAGTAATATTCATGTAATGTTTTTATTACAAAATCTTTAAAAAAATATTTTTCCAAACTATTTACCCATCTTTAGTGCTTTATAAATCTAAAAGATTTTAGAAAGGGTTTTTTTTGTTACATTTATTTTAAAATCAAATACTACTAAAGCTGTTTTAAATAAACCTCTCTCTTTCATGGAACATAATTTCAAAACATTTAATATATTCAACAATTCATAAGACAACCATTTCAGATCAGATAATTCATCCTGATTTCTACACGGAAGCGATAAAATAGATTTAATGAGTATTCTTTCAACAATAATAATAAAAGCAGATTTTTCAGGTAAGTTCTGTGTATGCTTAGGAATAGCCTCCACAACTCTTAAAGCTTGTTTTCACCTTGCACATAAACCATTAGCTGAAAATAAGCAGGTCTAAACCAGCCAGATAAGGACACTTAGCAGAGGAGAGAAGAATATTGGCCAAATTACTTAGTAGCTATTTCATCAGGAATCCACAAGCAATATACTCTGTTCCACAATTAACATACCTGCATATATTCCTTCCAACCTTCTTAAATAGGAAGACATGATTTTTTTTTTTCTATTAAGCATTAAACAGGACCTTAAATAAGCCATACTAAAAAAGAACTTCAATGAATATCTTCTTTTCTTAAGGCACTAAAAGTGCATAAGCTGAACATAAACAAAGTCACCTCGCATAATTGAACAAATTCTTTCTGTGTTAAAATTTAAAAAATATTCCCTGGTGTGAACACATCAGTCAGAGTGAGAAGGAAAGGAAGATTAATACAAATGAATAAATGGAAATATTTCCTTTAGAAAAACTAATGGCACATATATTTTATTATTATTAAAGCTAGGGAAAATGCAAAGAGTGTGCAATTGCTAGCAATTAAATTCTAAAGTGCTAATATGACTATAGCAAAAGATATGGTGGTGTATTTAATTTTCTACAGAGAAAATAAGAATGAGTACCTGTTTTAAATCAGGAAGCAGCAGATAATTTCAAAATCAAAACCACTTCCTGCTAAAGAAAGGGGAGAAAATTCCTTTACAGTTATTGTCATTATTAACCCACTCTTTGAAAGGTCATTTATAGAAAACCTTTCGGTTTTGAGAATTCATGACATGATTAGAATATAAGAAATCATTTGGGTTGCCTACACCTAAAAGAGAACAATTATAAGATTTAGTTAAGTATTCCAGAGAACATAGCCAATTTCTAGATACAGAAAAAATACTGGAAGATGAAACTGAATTTTTGACATGAAGGCTTAGAGTCAAGGAATGTAAATGTTTGGAAAGAGCAGAGTTCATAACATACAGGCGGACATATTAAGATTTTTTGTTTTGTTTTATTTTGACCGCAGGAATACTTGATGCTTTCTCTGAGCTCCCTCTCGTGAGCAGTTGCTGACAGTGCACCAAAAGCATCACCACCAGCAGGACTCGAGTAACATACGAGTTCCAATTTCATATTAAGTTACTTGTTTCTTAACACATCGTGCCCCAAAGGAACTTGCAAAATAGAAACGTTTGGTTCCAAAGATACTATCCATATACAGTTATACTTCCCTAGAAGGAAAAGGATATAAATAGAAAGACACCCCACTCCCACCCCCCCCAACCAAGACTGTAAGTCCGCTTCTCTCTCTGGTGCTTCTGAAGAGCTCACCACCCCTCACTGCCTTGAGAAAAACATCACACCTGAGGAACAATCTTTATGAACAGTCGTAGAAGTGTTCACAGAGCAAGCATTATCCATTTTAGAAGTCAAATGATAGATGCCTCTTTAATATTAATGAAAAAAGCTATTTTAAATGCAAGCACTTAAGGACAGCTTCTATCTTGCAAGGAACCTTTTTTCTAAACGTTGGCTTAAGTTTTGACTGAGCTACAATTTATTTAATTAAACAATCCTAAATCTGTTTCTCACTTGTAAAACATCTTGCATTACTCCTTATCAATGCACTGGAACAACAAATGGCTTGCTTTTATAAGATGTTTAGATGCTGTGCAAATAGTTACACATTGCAGAACTAAGGATTTTTGCACCAGGGAACTAGCACAGCCTTGTACAGGCCTGACAGCTATTCCACATTTCCAAGCATTTTGTGACTTTATCTTACTCTGAATTTAACTGTTTAGACTCAGACTTTGACCAATTCCTCTGAAATCTGAGGAAGGGAATTCTGTATAGGAACAGTCAAAGTTATGCGTACGACCGAAAATTACACTAAGGAAACCACCTACAGCCAACCTAGAAACATCACTATTTTCTTAGTAGGTGTTTAAGTCGATACTTGCCCAAAGGTACACTTCTTTAGCCCTATATTCCAATGTCTGTGTTACACAGCAGGTCTAATGATAAGAGACTAGTACAAATCCAATTAAATCCTACTACTGTTCTTTGCTGTGTAATTTGGGATAGCCAAAGAAACAGTGCCAATGAAATGTAAAACATCAAAGGAAAACATTCTGTTGTTGCATGGGTAATTGGAATGGGAACTCCAAAGAGTAAACACAATAAACTAAATTCAAGCTCTGACCTGAAAAAACTGAAATTGGACCCTTTCTTCACACATTCTTGGGATGGCAAAGATCTGGAGAAGCAACTTTTAAATATTCTTTTTCTTCTGAAGGTAAACAGATCTTATATAGAATAACAGTCTAAATAGTATCATCAGCAACTGGAAGTTTGATTTTTTGTTTTTATTTTTTTAAATCATGTGTTCAATTTGCCATTGCAACACTGCCAAGCACCATTCTTCAAGGTACTCCTAACTTTCAAAGTCCCAGAGACTTGATTTTTGCAATACATCTCCATGGACAGTGACCTACCTTGTGTATTAGCGAGCCTGCAATCAAATGACAAGATCAACACCAGAGCTTGCACATTTGTTCCTATCTGGAACATCAGTAAGCCAGTAATACAAAAAAAAAAAAAAAAAAAAAAAAAAAAAGAGAAAGTTTTTTAAAAAAGACACCAACAATCAACTGTAATTACATTCTAGAAATCCTCTAGATCTCACAGGAGACTAATTTGCTTTCTAGTCTACAGTCAGCAAAAACGGTCCTGGCCTTTGAAATCACGCCGGTTTATTTAACATTGCCTTGCTCCCAGAGAAAGACTGCCTGCAATTTTGAACACCCTGCAGCAGTGAGGCAGAGCATGCTAGCCATCAAATTCTAGTTGTTCATTCCACTGACTGGAAAAATGCCTGCCGTTTGATTTCTTTTATAGGGCCACATTTGAGCAAGCAAAGTTTATAGAGATGACTTACCTAATTAGATTCAAAGAGTGATTTGCTATCTCAGCAATAGTTTTTAAATGTACAAATCTAGACAGAGAGGCATTTTGTAAACAGGTGTGAACGACACTGCTCCATCAGGCATTAAATTGGAGCTGCTCCTGAAAAATAGTATCATTTGTGCACTTAAGTTACCAATATTTTATCCACTGCAGTGTTTTTACACCAAATATTCCTTGTGGTGTACAGCCAATGATACTTCAGCAAGATCTCTCACCCTTTTAACAGCAGCATGAAGCAGGCTACTGTGTGCTTCTCATGTCTTTTCTAAAAGGTTGACTTAAAAAGCCTCAAAATTATCTCTGAGCAGTGTATCAGCCTTTGAAACAGGGCTACAAAACAGGTAATGCCTGAGGGAAAACAGCTGATACTTGCAAGCAGTGCTATATTTCCAAAGGAATAACAGTTAAGAAAGGGAGGAAATTACTTTCTCATATGGTTATTACTTGGTATTTTTATTACAGCTGTAGCCAAGGCCTCTGTGCTTGGCAGCGTGTGGATAGTTACACAAGCACCCAAAAGAACACTAGGGCTTGGCCTTTGCACTAAGATGGCTGCTCCCCTCAGCCTTCATGTGTGAGGGCTCAAGTGCAACACTCACAGCTGGAGAGAAAGCTTTGCTCTTTACACCTTTTTCCTAACATTTGGATATGACTTTCATAAAAATAGTGTTACAGTAAGACAAAAGTGCATTCTACCGGGTGACCTTACTTCACAGCGGCTACAACTGGAGACCGAAATAACCTGTCACCGCACGGGGGAAAGAGGAGCCCCGCGTGCTCAGCATAACAGCAGGGGCACAGCAAGCGCCTGCAACTCCCGCTGGCGGCTCTTCGCTGTGTGGTGGGCAGTCCGCAGTCCCCTCAGCTGGAGGCGACCCCGCACCCTCTCCGAGACGGGCAGAGCCTGACTGGAGGGGCGCAGCAGCCGGGCAGCGGCTGCCGGGGACCCCTGCGGCCCCGCCGCCGCTCCTCAGGCAGCCGCCGCGGGACGCGCTGGGGACGCCCCGGCCTGCCCCAGGCCCTGCCCCCTGCTGGCCAGGCAGGGACCAAAGACGGCCCCTGCCTCCGCACCCAAACCTGCTCTCGGGGAGTGGGGCGGGCGGGAAGAAGAAAGGCGGGAAACTCTCTCCTCACGGGAACGAGCAGCACCTGCTTCGTTCTTCCTCGCTTCCCGGCCCAGTCCGCGCATCCACGAAGCATGCCGTAGCGCCGGGTCTTCTGAAGGAAACACTACGTTACAGACAGGCTGTTTTAAATGTTTATGAGGGATTCAAAACTATGTGCCCCTCGCACACAGGCACAGAAAATATTAAAATGTTTAAGAAGGATTCAGAAGTGTTTGCCCCTTGCACACAGGCAGAGAAAGGTGGGGCTTCAAGGGAGGAAGATAAGGTTTCAGCCACAAGTAGTGAGGCCTGGGAGGAAAAAAACCAAAACAGAAAATGGATGGCGAAGGCTAAATACATATCAATTGTTCGCAGTTTTCAAATTAAAGGTCTGAAAGAGACCCGTCTTCTTAAAGTAAAACTTCAGTTTTATTTATATTTTATTAGAAACATCGCACAGAGGCACAGTCGTTCACAATCACATGTAACCTCGGTTATCTTTGGAAGGTTAGTTTTGCTGGCTATACACTGTTAGCACCTTTGGCTGAGCCAAGCAGAGCACTGCTGCTGAGACAAGTGCACGCAGCACCAGAAAGCATACTACATCAGTGGTCTTGCAGATATAAAGGCAAGTCAAGGTTAGCTAGGCAAGTCAATTTTTTCTAGGATTACAGTAAAACAAAGAGCAAAAGAGGCATGTCTCTGGATTTGGGTTTCTTCGATCACAGTTTTCAGTCCTCTCCACCACACAGGTTCAGCAATGCCCTCTGGTAATCCCCTTTTGTGTCTTGCTGTAAAGCAAGGGAAGAAAAATACATCATACACATGAGGAAACAGTCACAAAATATGAAAGTATACGCATTATATTCTAAACCTATGGGACAGACTGTGTTTTGCAGTTGAAGCCTTGTCAGCCTGGAAGAGACTATCTAGACCTAGTTTTACTTACCTGTGAATTGAAATTATGTACCCTTCTTGCAACACAAATGCATGGCCAAGAAGGGAGAGAAATTTTAGTATGAAAGAGAATAACAACAAAGGAAAGCTGAAGGATTCAATTCTGTTACTACTTACTGATCACTGCAAAAATCATACCTCAAATTCACTATTTTGAAAATTTGCTTATTATCTAAAATTTGTATCTTCAGGAAAAAATTCCAGCTTAAGATTTTGACTCCATCTATGCAACGAAGAATTTATCATACGCTATTGTGAGGTTGGGTAGAAGACTAGTTTTCAAACAGATGCACAAGCTCTTTACCTATGCCCCCAGTTAAATAAAACCTAGCACCTATAGCTCCTGCCCAATCACAGAAAAGGACAAAAATCACTCTAGCTAAAAAGCCTACTCCTTGGGCTCTGAAATGAAAGGGAGCAACAATTTAGATGCTCGACTTTAATTCAGAAATCACAGAGAAATTCTGTTTTTCCTTTTCTTTTCGTCTGAGGATAGGGACAGGTGAACAGAATTTTCCTTCATAACACATCAGCTGATTGCACAAATCCTACATATACCATCAAGTGGCTGCCAGGTGTTGTACCAGCTGTAAACTTTAAAGTTAAAGGTGGGTTTTTCAATAGCGCAAGGATAATAGCATGTTATTCTCACTGCAGCCTCTAAAACACCTCCCACAAATTCTAATGGTACAATTAATCCAATGAAAACCACTGCAAAGGTTCATACAATTGATATAAAAGAAAGTTGAAAAACTTACCTGGATGAAATAATAGAGAGATTTTCCGTATTTCCTCTTGAATTCACTCTTAATTTTCAGCATGTCAACCTCGCAGCGGGAAACCATAATCCTGATCAGAACCTTGTCACGTGTTCCCTTGCCCTACAAGCAGATATGCATTTAGAACTGAACATAGCTAACGTGTAATGTGTAAAAGGCCACTGTACCTAATGGTAAGACTGCAAACTACAAACTAACCTTCTAACTAAGGTTATTATTATGACCTAGGAAATGGAGCATGAACATACCTTTCTCATCAGCAGTGTTTAACCAACTTCAGGTCACAAATATAGCTACTTTAAAGACTGTAAGCAGCAGTTCTGGTTCACCAGGAGGTCTTCCTGGTATTGCCTAATGCCTGTCACCAGGCGTTTCCCTTTCATCTCTTTTCTTGAGAAAATTTTCTGAGGCAAATGTAGTGTCTTATTTTAGCACCTCAATAAACAGATTTTTCTGCTATCAGCTCTTGGTTACCTACAAAAGATGTGTCTAACTTTGCTAATTATAATCAACTGATCTAACACAGATCATTAGTACGAGACCCTTCCCTGTATTTCCCTATACCAAATGCATCTGAATAGATGGTCTAGGCTTGTAACTGTTAAAGAATGCTTCTGAACAATACTAAGTCATTGCTATTCACATGCCAGTCACACATCATATGAATAAAGGTGCCTAAGGAATCAAAATTTGATGAAACAATGGCAAGAAAAAAAATTAGTAGAAAGAACGAACAGCCTTCCCTACCTTCATGGAATCATACAGTCTGTCCGCAAAATACAGCTGCTTGTTCTGAATGCACTGGACTGAAGAGAGAGATAAGAATAGTTAAACATCCTGCCCATACATGGAATAGTAGAACACAGAATCTTGGAGCCATCTTTAAAGACATGTTAAGTAGTCAAAATAAGGTTTTCAGCAAAAGTTTCTCCAAAAGGGGACATAGAGAAATTATTTTTACCAGAGCTGTTACTGAGAAAGTATTTCCCTCCATCACTAGTATAACTTTAGAATGCTAGCCCTCCTTCATGCACACCACAACTCAGTCTTCCACTTCTATAAGCAACTTCTTTTCTGAAAACACTCATTGTATGCTAATCCATGAGCAGTCTCCCTTTCAAGGCTGAGCTCTGTTTATTCTCCATTTGCATTACAGAGCTCTTGGTTCACCCTTAGTCTGAAATGGATTTTCCTCTTAAAGAGTCTCCTTTCATGCCACAGTACCAGCCTTATGCCCTGCCTCCCCATTTCAGAGAATTCAGTGCCAAATCAGCCCTTTTATTAGCCTCTAGCATCCTCCACTGCCTGTCTTCTCCTGTCACATACACACTGTTCTCTCTCCAGCCCATGTCTATATTGAATACTTAATGTGTTCAGCTACAGTTCCAACTGTTCTGTTTGTTTGGGGAAACAAACATTAAGCCTCTGTATCAAATAAAAGTGGAACTAACAACAGATCACAAAACACATGCATTTTTATTTTCATCTGGAAAGCAACGTTTATATTTTGCAGATGACAAAAATATGCTACTTCTCAATATCTGTAATACCCTAAAATACACTAGTGGATCCAATAATGCCAGCATGTCCAGTTTTTTTCTCATCCAGCAACAAAGAGGGAGCTGGGCCCTATCCTTTTCATGATATACTGCAAGAGCATTGAAAAGATCCTAGTCTTTACTTCAGGGTAACTCACCAAGATTAAGGAAGGCATTCTCCAAATCTCCCTTAACCTCCTTCTTAATGCTCTCCAACATATCGTATGGGCTGTAGCTCTTGTACCTATCAAACACTACCACAAGAAAGAAAACAGGTGAAATTAAAACAAGACCAAGAAATGGTAAAAGTAACCACCCAAATCAAAAACATAGACAGCAATGCAGAGGCATGATTAAAAAAATATCCGTCCAAGTCCTATTGAGAACTTTATCTTACGTACAGCCTAAGTTTGTCAACTGATAGCAGAGTTCCCATGCTGTGGCCTTTTTGTTTTCCTTGAACACCTCCGTAATCTGGTAAAATGCCATCTTAATCCTGTACAATCGTGTTCAATTTTTTGAAACAACAGTGATTTAGGCTCTGAAAACAAAAGTCTTCAAATGGCTTTCACATGTGCTTCTTACAGCAATGTTAGAGCTGCTTTTGAGAGTCTTCACTGTCAGATTTAAACATATAATATAGCTAAGCTACCCCAGAACAGTGGGAAAAGCTAAAGGACTTCAAGGTCTCCTGCAGCCCTGTTTTCTATATTTGTAATATTTTTGTTCTCAGTGTATGTGACACATAATTGAGCACCTGTGTAAAAAAAATAGCTACACATATTCAAACTGTGAGATTAACACATCCACAGAAATAACTATGTTTTTTGAAAAAAATTAACAGATTGGACATGAATTAAGATTTATGAGATTTCCTATGTTTATGAGTGCTTTTCACATTCATTTCAATCATATCTGGGACAATAGTAACCACTTTGGTATAAATTTCTCTTATAGGGGAAAAAAAAAAAAATCTGTTTCTTCAATAGTACCTTTCTGCAGGTGGGGGACACTTCTTTCAGTCATAATGTTGATCCACTTGGGGACATCAGTTCCCTTTCTCTTCACACCAGCATCATAGAGGTCCTGGGGTTAGAACAGAAAGCAAAATAATGAAAAACACGAGTTACACAAGAAACCATTGCAAATGTATACAATTTCCTTATTGGAAAACAAGCACTACTGGAACTGTGGGAGAAACACAAAAGGACACATGGTTGGGCATGGACAGACAAGATCTATGGATCTAATCTGAAACTCAGACTAATTACTTGGTATTTACCTCTATCTACAGGTTTTACTCTGTATTTAGTTCTGTTTACTTCAGCAGAACTTCACGGATATAGATGTAATAAGACAGATATGGACATAAAGCACAAGCATTAGTAGCCACTAAGTTCAATGATACTTGTCTCAAACTTACACAATTAGTTGGCTGCAACCAGTCTTTGCAATGTATGTGTTTCCTTTTGTTAAAAGCGCTCTCTCAATATGCCCAAGAGAAACACCAGAGAGCTTCTGTACAGGTACTAGTGGGTAAGTAGCCTGTGAAAACTGGTAACTGAAGGTATCAGGATTGCAAGCAGCAGATACCTTGACAGCATGCAAACATGACTGTGCAAGACAATCAGAAATATACACACTTGCTTTCATAAATGCTTCTCACTCCCACAGTACTTGTACTTTCCATATCCCCAAAAGCTTGGTCAACTTAAGACATTTAATGGTCATTACCAGCACTTACCCTGGCATCTTGGTCAATCAGCTCATAATCGATCACAGAGGTATCTTCATACCTTTTGCCCTTCAAACAAGGATAGCAGTATTTAGAAGAGGTTTAATAGACAGTAAGCAGTTTGCTATATGCATATTATTTTCTCTTCAGTTTTTTTAATTTGAATTTGACAAATGAGTAGCAGAGTGCTTCATCCCCATTATGAAGCTGCTGCTGTGAATGCTGCATGTCAAAATACTTTGCCCTTCAACATTTGAATAATTTTTTTCCCCCAAAACACAGTGAAAATACAAGGAAATTTAAAAGCGAATCAGAAGTCCAAATTGTTTTACTGGTAGCCATCAGTCAGTTACCAAAGGGCAGGCACATTAAGAAAAGTGGAAAAAACATGGGCAGGTCTACCTTGGCCAGGGCAACCATTAGCTTGCGGAAGTCACCAGATGTGTCTGATATAATGTCCTTTTCCAGTTCTGTCTTGTACACTAGAAAACAAAAAATTATTTTCAAGTACATCATGTCCTACAAATACTCCTTTACAAGAACAGCTGCTAATTACTCTGTTTTGTGTACATAAACAAACAGCTACCATCTAAGTCACATGTGGAAGACAATGAAAACAAATACATGCTTGCATACAACAAAAACAACATTGCTACCAGCTAGTCATGAGAGCTCCCATGCAATCAAAGCCTGTCATGGAAAGATAACAGCAAAGCCTGAGACTACTAAAAAGAAGGGAATATTGGTTTAAGCTCAATATCCTGTAAGATCATTCTTAGCTACCAATGAATGTTTGCTTGTTTTATAAACATAGCATTTAGGCCTTCTCCACTCATGGATTTATGATTGGACAACTTCAATTGCAAGTTTAATGCAAAGACAAAAGCTGTTACAGTAAATCAAAGGAATGTTGTATGGATTCTGGTCTGGTGTCCAAACGTTTTCAGTACTTTCCAAGTGGTCATTCTCTCTTCTTTTCACCAGCAACCTAATCTGCAGCAGCAGCAATCTCTGTGCTGACACATACTATTTTTTTGATACTGGCCATTAAGACTACATTGGTTTTGCCTGTCCTTTTTGACTTAGCCAGCATCTTACCAGAACTGCTTGACAACTGTTAAGCACACTGCAATTTACTGCATTTCAGTTTATTCATGGCAAAGCTCAAATCTGAAGCTCAGGGAAACAAACAGGCACTGGACAGCTGCACTAACGAATTGCAAGAAACCCAACCAGAATGGCCAGTAACTACTTATAATCAACTAAGAATTATAGCTTCAATCAGATAACATGTCTCTTCTGGCAGGGCTACCAAATAAACTTAGAAGCGTGCTTCAGTAGATTTCAGATTCACCTACTTATTACATAAGACAATTGATATGAGTAGTAAATGTTCTCCAATTTATTTGCTACCAAGCAACAAGATGAACAATATAAACACACACAAATATCCTGGATGCGAGTACAAACCGGTATCTTACATCCAACTGCCAGAGAATGAAAGCAGATGTTGTGTAAGTGACTCTAATAATCAAATTCAGACTAAGTAACTTAGTGCAAAAACATAGTACATTGAAACTTTGCAAGTAAACTTACTTTCCCTGTAGACTCTGTTAATTTCACTAAGCTCCTGATTTGTTCGTGAGCAGATGATTTCAATGAGTGTGTCTTCATCAGTTCCCAGACCCTGCAACACATACGTGACTCAGTTATGTGCTAGAAATGAACAGGCATGCTTGAATGGTTTAAAAATATTTTACAGACATCTCCTTTCTCCCACTCTTAACAGTTTCACAACCATTCAGGGTTATTTTTTGCTAACTGTGCCTGAGAAATCCCAGATGGAACATGTTTAATTGCCAAATACTTCTCTGACAGCTTTGAGATCCTGTAGATATTATCCCTGGGCTGCTGTAAGTGTCTGTAACACTCAGTGGCCTCCCAACCAGCAAAACTGCATGAGATCAACTTCCCAGCCCATGTGTGATTGTTGTCTGTCCACCAAGAGCACAGGAAGAAAATCCAATTCCTAGCACGCAAATGGGCAGCAATCAACTTGTTTTTCCCCGCTATTCCTCCCCAGCTCCCTCCATAAAACTCGTCCACTATAAATGCAAAGCCAAGGATGACACCATCATTAGCCTTCGCCTTGTCTCCAAGTCAGCAAAGATTTAAGCATGTTCTGAACTTCCAGCTTATAGCCCCTCTTGAATTGTCCATATTTTCCACATACTTCACAATGCACAACCACAGATGAAACAATATTACTTTCAGCTATATTAAGAAATAAAAATGTATTTAGTATGATAAACTAAATATTCAGATTTTCTATTTTTTGAACAAGCTGAATGAATTGAGAGGTCTTATATAATATTTCAAAGCCACTTTTGTGACCAAGGTCAATGAAGTATCAGTACTTTGAACTAAGCTGCATTACTAATGTTTAAAAAGTAATATAGGCATTAGCACTATAACAAAATTACAAAACACATGAAAATGTATCAGGTACCAAAGAAACCTTATAGGAATTCAGTTACTCCAAAATAATGTGGCTTGATCAATGTGCTCTAAACCTTGTTCAATTATTTTATACAGATAAACAGCCCAATTAAAAAAAAAAATTGCTACCACCACAGTAATTTTCTTGCTCCTGGAATAAGACAGGTAACTCTGAAGGACAGGCTCAGAACAGCAGACTAACTTGGATCAGCTGAAGATGCTTCTCTTGCCAGTGACAATCTGCCTGGGTTACTAGTTGGTAAAGCCATCTGGCAGCCAGACGCCTCAATATTTTGAAAAGAAACTTTTTTAAAAAAATAGACTCCACTGGTGATTTTTTCATTCCATTTTCTTTCTTACCTAGCAATGAACCATGTTCATGCTAATCTCATTACCTGCATCTTCCAGCATCACCAGCAGACAGAAAAAAACCCACTCTCATGCATCCTGTCAGGAGGCTGTTTGTTAAGTCTATTTGTAACAGTGTCTCATTTTGAATGTGGCAAAAATGGGCATGGTTTCCACAGGACTCCAAGAGGAGTCTGCTGGGTAACATCTTAGGAAAACCTCTCATGCTGCAGTCTTTCATATGTGGAAAATGGAGGTAATTATGTGGAAAACTACCCTCTTGGAAAAAGTGTCTCTATTGAAGGAAAAAAGAAAGAGAGGACTAAGCCCAAGCGATTTTATAAAAATGGTTCACAGCTGGGAGAATTAGGAAAGCTTTCCACAGAGTGGTTCTAATAGGTATCTGGGGAAGAAATGAAGGCTAACAAAATTTAAGATTTTCTAAATATTTTTAAAGTATTTTGTAAAAATGTGTACCAGAAAAATAATTAACTCCTCAACAACTGTCCTTTACCCAACTTTGATTCCCATGTTACAGCTTATTATGCTCTACGTATCAAGTCAAACTTAAGCTCAGGCAAATTCAGAACATTAGACTAGGTGCTTGGGAGTTGGGAATAGCTGACCTACAGAGAGAATAGAATATTCTACGTTTGTGGCTCCTCTGAGGTAAGGGCTTGGTCTTTGGACTGTAAATACAGCATAAATGTTGTATAAGTATATGGCCATCCTAAATACAACATATCAGATAGAAGACATTAAAAAAAACACAAACCACCCAAAACCCCACCAAACTAAACTAATCTGTTTTACAGTAAATTATGGATAGCCTCTACTTAAACCAGAAGAGGGCAGCATCTGATTACTCAAACAAGGGATTTGGCCCATGATTAAAGAGTTACCATCTCCATACTGGGTTGGGTTTTGGGGGGGTTTGATTTTGGGGGGAGTGGGAAATGGGAGTGGAGGGGCTGGTTTTGTTTGCTTATTTGTTTTTTAACTCCTTATTCACAGTCTGGAGGAATTAATTAATTGATTTTTTTGTCTTGTTCTGAATTTCAACAGACATATTTAATACTTGTTTTTTAGTTATTTTAAAAAAATTAACCTGATCAAGAACATTCAGAATCACTTAAGATGATTATAAATGCAAATCCCCAAATCTTAGTTTGCCTAGAAAGGTGAATGCACTGGCATGAGCACCTCTCAAAGTCTGGTTTCAGTGGCCTGCAGAGTGGATATTTCTAAACTAGCAATCTATTCCACACTCATCTATGATTGTAGGGGACTGAACACAGTGACTCACTGCTGTGCTGTTTCTCCAAAGACTGCTTTTGATGCCTCATGCTCCTCCTCCTTGTGTTCTGCACAGGTAGGTCTGGTACAGGATGTTCTTTCAAGATCAGTGATATAACCTAGTAACTGGAAACTACTGTTTAAGCCTATAAATGCTGGCAGAGGATTTAATGGCTCCAGCTAACAACTGCTCTCTTAATTGTTTTTTGTATTATGAACCTGTATATTGTTTTTAAGAGCAGTCAGCACAGCAGCAACGAGCCAGAGCAGCCTATCAGTTATTCCTGACCTGTTGAAAATTATTTTTTTCCTTAAAGAGAGGATTTAAATTAACAGTTTAAAAAAAATCACATGGTTCCAGAATTTCTCTCGTTTTGGATGCTTTGCGGCTGGATACTTAAACTGCAGTAGTAAAAAAAATACTAATCAGTGGGCATGTTTGAAAACTGTGGCCTTGGATATAACTTGTGGTCCATACTCATTCTTGAGACAGCAACATGAGACTAACATACTTAAATTTCAAAGCTCATTTACCTTCATGGCAGCTTTCAATTCAGAGGCATCATACTGTGCTGGTGTCTTCAGCAAGCCCAAGATCACTGCCTCCAAATGGCCTGACAGAGCAGACTTGAGCGCTGCAGAAAGTTCCTGTAAAAAAGGAGGGATGATGGAAGAAAAAAATTAAAGCTCCTTCTGATCTCCAGAGAATTTAGCCTGTAGTGCTTTAAGTCTCCAAGCCTGCAACAGTGTTTCTTACACAACTGACAAGGAAACAGAACGTAGAGAGCTTTTCCTTTGTGAAAGCCTAAGAAAGAAATTAGGGCAAAGGAATTTTTTCTCATCCTTTGAAAATAAGAAGAAACCCACTGGTGGCTGACAAAGTGCTTGGGAGCACGGTGCAGACATATCTGAACAGCTTTGCTCCAGTCTTGAAGCACTGACACTTTGTTGGAGCTAATAAGCACAGATGGATCTGAGTTTGAGTCCCTGCGGTCAGTGCTTCTCCATCATACTCCCATAGTTTTTCCCAGTAGCACTGTATTATTTGTGGTTTTCCTATTATCCCAGCCCTTTACTAGCTGAGACATTGGAAAATTGACTGCACAGTTATTCCACTGTACAGGCCCTGTTCCCAAACAGCTAGCTAAAGAGAAAAAGTTGTCCCTGAGCACAGAAAAATTATCTCTGTCTTCAGGGAAACCATCAGAGTGTAGCCAAAGTCTCCATTGTTAATTGTCAGTTAATCCTAGAGAAAGAAACCATCAGGCACATTCACTTCACAGAGTGCATGCAAATCTGTAGCAAGTAAAGTCAGAGGCATGTCCTCTTTTATGGGTTTCAGACACAACTTGATAATGCTAATTATCAGCTTCGCTGTAGCGTAGTTACAAAGTTGAAATCCCTGGGATCAAGTCTGGCGTTCATACAGATGAATGTATTCCCTAAGCTGAAGTTAAGTCAGTAGCATTCAGAAGAGAATTGCTGAACTTCAATTGCTGGTTTCTAACACTAACAATTTGTGAGCTTGAGGGGCAGGGAAAAAGCAGGTAGAGAAAGTGACCTCAGCAAAATTGCAGAGAAGTGTGTACCAGAGAGATAAAGCGCCAAGGCACTTAATTAGTTTCCAGAGTTGCCCATTTAATCCAGGGCACTAATATATGCTAACACTGTATGCATGTACTTTGTGGATCGACCAAGATAGCGAATAGGGATTTTGGGCATCTAGCTGCTTTAATCTAGGAAATGTTCTAGTACAATAACCGAGTTTTGGATACAATGTTCCATCATTTATTTGTGTGAAAACAGGTGCTTTGGACATCAGCTGAAACAGCAAAGATACTGCGCATCTCTATAATAAATTTTAAGATAATGCCATGAATTCCAGTTAACCGAGTGAAGTTTTTGCAGTCTTTGCATTTTGGTGTAAAGGCTGAAGGAAATACAAATCACTACAGTAGGATTTACCAAAGTAACTGCAACAAAACACCTCAAACTGAAACAAACACCTGCCCTCACATTAGCAGGCTTCTGGATAAATAAGGTCTTCTCCCCCTGCCAGGAAAGCAGAGTCTCCATTCTGCCATCCTTTGCCACGGATAGGAGCACTCTAAGAGAGAGGTAGGAAGCAGATAACTGATAGATGTAATTAATTTATAAATAGCAAAGAGAAAAAGTTTTACTAAGCGTACCAAATGAGCATCTGGATATTAGCAGTTCATTTCAAAGTTAAGAGATTACTGGCAGCAGTTAAGACTGACCAGACTCATATGAAGACACACATGCAAGAGCCCCCAGTATCCACTGGTAGCTCCATTAACGCTGGTGATGGGGAAAGATCGCATAGATCAAACACCGTTCCTCAAAATTACCAATGGTTTCCTTTAGACACAGCTCAAACTCAAAGGAATGAAAACAGAGGTAGATCTGCAGCTTTTTAAAATTATAACCATCTATTGAGAAACCCTGCAACACACAAAATGAGCAGTCTAGTACAACACAACACACTGCCAAAGAAATCTGCACAACCAAATTGCCAAAGAAAATAATGAGAAATTGTCCCTAGAGGATACATCTACATGTTTTTCATATCCCACCTCCTCCTCTCTTGCCATTCAATTGTTTATTTCACAGAGTGGATTCTACTGCAAATTTCCATTGTTTCTAAAGACTGCTTTATTCTTTGGCACTTGTTAAACTTGATGAATTCAGTTTGCTCTTGGGTCGTAGTAAGGCAAAAAGATGAGAGAGAAGCAGATGAAAAAAGTTGCAGATTTTCTTGACTGTGCATTTTTGTGGTCATGCAAAACATTTAACAAAGCTTTAAGTGACACATTTCACTACGAGGGTCCACTTATATGCATGATTCTCCCAGTGCCCCCAGGGCATGACCACCAGGGTGCAGACATGTGCGCACATGCATGCATCCAATCTGTGTGTGCTTCTGCATGTGCCTATATCAGCCATGCATAAAAATTGGTGAATTTCCAAAATTTAACTCTAGATTTACATTTGGTTTCAGCTGAGCATTCTGGGCTGCTATTGGAGGACTACCATTTGGGGTCTGGCAAACCTGAAAGAGATACATTCATCATAATCCTAACTCTATACAAGTTTCCTCTTTTTCGTGGGCATAAAACTTCAATTATGGTAAGGTTCACAAAACTTCAAAAGTCAACAGAACAGCTCTTGCCTTCCAGATAGGAAGGCTCATTATGCAGAATTCTGCACACATTTTACAAATTTCTCTCCATCAACAGATCAGTACCTAAGGTATTTCTGACAGGATAATATCTAGTGATAGTTCAACTCATTGCATCACTTTGTTCCGCATCTGCAGCATTCGTAGCAAAACTGACCAGAGTCTTCTCTCATTTAAGCTAACTCTGTGAATAGAAACAGAATACTTTCCTTACGCTGAGTCATCTTCACAATACCAAACCCAAGCAAATAAATATTAATCCCCTAAAGCATCTGCCTTTCATCTTTTCCTTCAAACTGAGGCATTTCACATCAATGGCTTTTCACTATTGTTTAGCATATTTCACCAGGGAATCCTGTGGCTGGCTGGCTATGCTGCCCATCATAATTTCTGGAGGTGCCAGGAAACCACGGTCTCCTACAGATTTCAGTCCCAGTTGTGTATACTCAACAAGTTTTTAAGTCCCACACAGTCGTAAAGTTTGACAGCATACATGAAGTAGACACATCTTTAATTTCAGTGAAAAGATAAACCAAATAATACTTATCTCCATTTTACACCCAGTTAACTGTGAAACATACAAGCCCTGAAAAATCCAACTGTCCACAAGAAAAATATTCAAAACTTGATATTTCTTCATATTTTGCTACCTTTTTGGTTCTCCTCTGATAGGCAAAAGCAATGTCCTGTCTCTGTTCATTGCTGCGGTTTGTCAGGATGTTGATGATGGTGACCTCATCCACACCTACAAAGACGTGAGACAAACAGTTAAAGAAGCTTTCTTGTTACTGTTCTCTTTGTATTAATATGTTCTCCGACACTCAAAACATAGCATGTGCTGTCTGGAGCAGAGCTCCACAGCTCTCATAAGTTAGCATATGTCATGTCTTGGCCTTGAAGAAGGGCAACCAATTACAGCCCAAATTTTTGATGTGAAGCAGATCTTAGTGTACACAAGCATGTATACACCTCAACAAAGTCCAGCTTGTGACCAGCTTTACTACTTCTGTTTTCTGCTTCACCTGTGTGCCTGTGTATTTGTGTTCAGTCACTGAGTATTCTGCAAAAAGGTGCTCGAGAACACATGCATGAACTTGTACTTACTAAATCTTGTGCTGTCATTTTGGTAGAGTGTTTCAATTAAGGCTTCTTAATAAAGCAGTTATATTTCCTATTTAACCCATAGTCACTTAACTGTGACTCCAAACATAAAAATGGGAAAATAAACCAGTATATTTCATTCTCTCAGCATCTCAGAAGGGCTTTTTGACCTGGGAAGAAATACATATGTGCTACTTTTTTTTTTTTTTTTTAAATGACCACTCAAAGATCCATGCTGGGTTTTAACTACCGTGCCTAGAGGACTTGGATGCTCAAACTCCCAACCTATCTTTTAAGTAAGTGAACTATGTATCAGTACAGGTTTAGCTTTAAGTGAAGTTTTCCAAATCCATGCACTTAAATGCAACTGCAGACTGAATACAGGGAAATCATTAAGATCTTTTATAAGGTAAAAGCCAAAGCATGCATCTAGAGTTAGATACTTTGGCTGTCAGTAGCACCTAATGCACACCACAGCTTTAGATCCTGTAGGGGTCATCAGTGCATACAGAGGAAAAGCTTTTATGTTGTACAGGAAGCAGGATTTCCAGGTGTTATTTCCTAGAGACTGCTACTTGCTATTCTATGTTCCTTCCAATGCAGGCAGCATCTTGTGACTTTTCCACCTGCTCCTGCCTACTGCTACTAACTTGAACTTCAGACTCCCTCTTGTTTTCCCCACTTCACTTGCTGCTTTCAAACTGGATTCTCCTGAACTTGCATTCTTTGGACTGGCACAGTTCTTCCTCTAGACACAATTCTCATCTGCAGGTTGATCTTGGCAACTCAAAAGATATCCCAGAGCCTGGTTGAGCTGGAGGCTCTTGAGCTTCTTGAGATGAACCTGGAGCATCTGACTTATCTCTGTATCCTGTGATAGGGCTCTAACCCAACAGACATACAATTACCATCCCTTGCAAACATCCAGGTCTCTCAAAGTCCTCTCTGCAGGGACAGCTACCCTTTGTTTACTCACATCAACAGAAAAAAGCCAAACAAGCTGTATTTATATTCCCTTAACTAAGCATTGAAGTTTTATTAGATACTTCCTCTTACTGTGAGAGCTTATACAAACTGCCCTTGCAAGAAGCCAGACTCCATCACTCAAAGGAAAATGTTTAGAAATGCAAGCCCCCCTGCCACAAGGTAAAGCAAAAGAATTGTTAGCAAGAGATACAGAGCAGCCAGGGAAAGGAACAGTGCATACTCTTCTACAACAGAAAGATAATTTATAATTAGCTATTTTTTCTGGTGAGTTGCATGCCAGGTTTTGAAGCAAATAGATGGCTCTAATATAGAGGTCAGAACAAGCAGAGAGTACCGTGAATAGCTTCTTTCACATTTGCACACACATCAATGTAAATAATGATTTTTTGATAAAAAAACCCCAGAAAGTAAGGACTGGATCAGCAGCTACTAGTAGGACCCAGAGCCCTGCCAGAATCCATCTACATTTATTTTCCTTATTACCTAAAGCAACCTCACAGCAACTTGAAACAAAGGACTGCAACAGATATTATAAAATCAATCATTTTAAGTGTGAATGTTGCAAAAGACCTTCTGTAGCCCCTAGCTACAAAATCCAAAATTATGAGTCAAATCCAAAATTAATTTCTCCGTCTTCACCACATTTCTCATGATTAAATACTGTACTTGATAGCCTCACATCCTTAGCTCAGGCTGAGGCAGACCTACATCAGTGCTCTTATTCACACAAGCTTGGCCTGCAAAAGTCAAAAGGCCCTGGAAAGCATTGTATGTCTTAGTTACCAATTTTGGTTTGAAAACATGCTGACTGCACGTTTCAGACATAATCTCCTCCTGCACATTTTAAAGTGTTCCCGTTTTATGTAAGAAAAATTCTCCCAGTCCAGGAATGGCCCACAGACAGAAACGCATACATTGGGCCTTTCAGCTGTTGCAGGGCCACAGCATAAGCCAATGACTCAAGCTTTCTAATAAATTCTACATTTAAACCATTCTTGGCATTCAAAAATGGCAAATGACATTTTCAAGTTTAATCACAGTTGTGATAGATTAGAAGCACATAAATGACTGCATCCAAGTTTCTTGCTTGTTAACTTCCTATTTGCATCGACAAAGCATACTCATTTCTCTGGCATTTAATGGAAAATAAGTGCTTGTGCTTCATACTTGGGAATCATGCTGCATGGACAGGATGCTGACTCACATCTGCTGAGGTGGGGCAGAGCAGCAGAACAGCTCAACAGCTCTTTGCTGTTCACTAAAAATCTCAGGAAGTTTCAAGGTAATGAAACAAATGTTTATTTCCAAATTTATTCTGTCTGGGCAGATTTTATCAGTGCATTTCTAGCAACTGAAAATTAAACATGGCTCACAATTTTTTTTTTAAAACAAGAAAGCTCCTTGCAGATGGAAATTTATTTAGCAGATCTTAAAAAAAAAAAAAAACAAAACCAGAAACCACAAACCCAAACCAAAACCCCTCTGATTAAAAACAACTTTTCTTCTAAAAGAGGCAATCTGTTGCATTGGTAAGATTGCAGTGTTATGGCTCAATCAGCAAAAAAAGAGGAAATTAACATAACCAAACTGAACAGTTAGTTTCTAATTCTCTGCTTTAAAAGACACTGTATTTGAATTTACATGGGCCAAAACAACAGCACCAGCATTGTTATAAACAAAATGGATGAAATGGACAGTCATTTAACTTTCTAGGATAAGGTGAGGACAGAGCTAACATACTTTCATTTTTCAGGAGCTTGCATACATTCATTCAGCTCATTTACTAGAAGTCTGTTCTCTTAAATTTCATTTTCAAAGACAGCATGGAGAGAATACCAGAATCTATTTATGTCCTAACAGCATCTAGGTTCTGAAGAGATCATCGATCTACATGAATTAATGAAATGGGATTGCAGCTGGCCTCAAATTATTAATGGGAGATGTACATGATTAGCCCTTGTGAGACCTCAACACCATTGTGTATCTGGTACCAACACAGTCCTAGGGCTATTTGACTGAGTTTATGAACTCCAGTGTCTTAATTTTCCTTGGATAAAACCCTGATCCCGCTGGAGTCAAATGGAAAAAATTAGATAAAATAAGACCATAATTTCAGCTCTGCTATTTTGCTTAGCAAGATTTCACCAAACCCAAACCATGTTACAGTAAGATATTTCTTTACTGATACTATTAATATTCTGAATATGTGAATGATGCAGTCTGGTGGATTTCAGGCACTATCCTCCCCTACCAGCATGCCAGCAGATTTCCTCTAAACTTTTACTTCGTAACACTGAAAACTCTGTTAAAAAGTTATGGGCATGTTTGATATACTATATAAACAGTGAATTCAGTCTTACAGAAGACCCCCGTTACAGTTTATACCTCATCATTGTTTTACCAGTTTCTGGATATAATGAATTTATTATAGATGTAAGTTCTAAGCACTTTCCTACAAACAAACCTGTGTTTGATTTCTGCCAGTCATAGAATAAAAAGAAGTTTACCATGAGACCTCAGCTGCAAGTAATTAACTATTCACAAGCTAGTCTGACAATAAAATTATTTAACAAAGTCTTTGAGACACATAAAGTCACAATGCTAGGGAATAACTGAAACAGAAGGTGAATACTTCAGCAGCAGTTGTCTTTCCTACAAAGAATTAAAAGGAAACCTAACATATACTCTCTTAGTACTCTTCTAGTGCACCACTTTCTTCTATTTAAGCTCATATACTTGAGCTAATCTATACACAGTGCGCAATGGAGAATTATACAGAAATTAAACAGCCTCTTGTCCTACACAGCAGAAAGCCAACATTTACAAAGGACATGCTAAGGCACTAGATGAACTCGCTACAGAAGAACTAAATAGCACAAAAATGAAGCTGGCAGTGATGACATTTATTTCAAAAGGAACAAGCCAGAACTGTAACAAGTTATTTGCATTACGCAAACTCTAGGTTGAACTACTGCTAACTACAAACCAGTTTTATATTATCTAGAGCCATTTTTGCACATGTCCCTTTCTAGGCTGTTTGATATATATAAAACAACCCCTGCATTTAATTCAACTCCACTCAAAGCCCAACAAAGGGCTGGACAATATATTTGTGCACTACAGTTTTTGCAGATAGATCTAAGCCCCAGTAAACACATTACATATTTCCCACAGATCCCACAATAGAAAAATAGATGGCTAACCTCTGAGGAATTAACCTGGAGAGTGTGAATAAATGCTGGAATATTTAGATATTATCTAAAGCAGAACAGTCAGATACTCTATCCCAGATCTTTGCCCTAAAACAAATACACAGCTGTTGTTTAGCCAGTAAAGTAAGTTTTACCCATTTTACACACAATCACCAAAACAGAGATTCACGACACTGATTCGGGGAGTTTGCATTACTGGGAAACAGATGGATAATTAATTAGATGGCAACTTTTCAAAACTGGCCCACCCTGACCGCAAATACCATACTTGCATATTGTTTATATAAAAATGCAGAAGGTATACCCAAATGATTTTTCCTAGAGATAAGACTCCTGGGATATAATTTCCATAGTACTGCTATAAAGGATACAATCTGAAAGACTACTTTGATGATTGTGAAATACAGGCCCATTACATCATGTAAAGACCTAGATTTTTGAAACAAAGAAAAGGCATGGATTTCAGATACCAGGAGTCCTTTATCCTCTATAGAGCAAAGACCCTAAAATGCTTGGTTATGTCCATGTTTTTTTGAAACTGACCTCCTCAACCACAAAAAGAGCTTGCATATGTATTTATAGCCCGTTATCTCTCTCTCACTGTATTAAAACAAAACAAACCAGTCATATTACTCTTTACCACTCCATGATCACTTACATTGCTTATTTCTACCTTCTGCATACAATGCAAACTAATTGCTAGAGAATCAGTGACACTTCCTAGGAAAAAGGTAGCTGCTGTGGGTATGCACTGTTTATTCATTATAAGTGTTATATTTTTGACTCAAAACCTATGGATATTTCCCAGAAATATTCTATAGTGTTTTCTTGCAGAAGAATTGCCCCATGTAGCTGTTTACATCACTGTTTGTAGAAAACCAGTTCTTGTCTGGATGATTTGGAATTTTCCTTTGGAAAAAAAAAAAATCCACATATATTTTAGAGAGTTCACATTTTAGCAAATTTTCTGAATTAGCAGATGAAAATATCCAGTAAGCAAGCATTTGAAGTGCAAGGAAACAGAACCTAGAAGAAGGGCCCTAACACTCTTGTCCTTTATATCCCCCAGGAATTCTTCCTTTGAGAGAGCCTTTATGGAGAAAGATTCAGTATTAAAACCATAATTCTCCCCTTTAAAGCCACCTTCCCAGAAAAGCTCCTGGGTAACAAGCAGAGAGAAACTCAATCCTACAAACATGCAGGTCCATGAATAAGTTTCCCAATTATTTGTTCAAAGGGTTGGGAATCCTCTCTCTAACAAAGTGTTTACGTCTATCTTAAAACCAAACTCAGAAAACTGCTTTCTTTTGCTGGAAGAAAGTGAAAAAACTACAAGAGCTTGACTTTCCCAACTGTAAAAGCTTTTGTACTGCCTAGGATACTGTAAGTTCATTTTGCATTAATTAACAGCTTGAGTGTTAAAATGTGTAAATTTGTACTTATCCTGAAAGTCTGACAGTATATTTGACATGTTTAGATTTGCCTTATAATCAGAGCTGTAAAAAATTAAGTCTAGATAAAACTCTACACACACACAAAGCATCTCCTGCCAAACACAATGACATTTACTCCTCTCTTGCAAGAGGATTTTTTAAAATAGGAACAAACCATAAAATGATTCAAAATCAGAACTGAACCTACTTTAATGAGCAGACAAGGGATTTCTCCAGTTAAATTAAGAAACCTTGCAAAAGGAGGCCACATGTTTGTTAGGGAGGGGCAATACTTTACATTTCATAGCAAGTCAAATATGTGCTTTGTTGGCACTGATGGAAGACTCTGCATTTCTTTCTGATGAGAAACCATTTGGCTTTTAAATTTCTCCCTCTCCTGACACGTAGGCAGAAGACTTGGCAGTTCCAGCTACACCCAGCTGTTGCTTCTCTGGGCTGGAGGAAGTCTGGAAAGCGTGGCACACCCTTGTCATTGTTACAGAGCAGGACAAGGACAGAGGATCACTGCCCTGGGAGTACCACCAAGGCACTACTCCAGAGTTGTAGTTCATAGTCCCTGTACTCCTGATTGTTTCAGTATACCAGATTTTTCCATGCAGCTGTATCTCTCCCCTGCTCCATCATGGCCTCCTATCAGGGGGTGGAAGTGGTGGATCCTGGCACTGATACAAGCAGACGGAAGCCTACCTGAGAGCCTGACTCCGAGCAGCAGAGGACTCTCACATGCCCCTGCCCTTGAAACACTGCAACATCATTTCAGAAACCAGATTCTGTTGTTTCTAGGACTTTCTTTGACCACAAATATAAGATATGTGAGCATTTAGTTCAAAACCCAGGAGAAAAATGTTCAAACCATCCCTATTCAGCTGTCTGGAAAGCTGAAAAGAAGAAATGTCCAATCCAATAATCCAGTAGAAATCCACAATTCAGAGCTTGTTCCCAAAATCACTGCCATAGAAGTTGACACTTTGTTCTCAGTGGCAGAAAAGTAGTAGAATTTGAAGTACTGATGAGTCAAGAGAAAAAAGTGGACATTTTCAGTGATAACCTCAACAACTCCTGGCTACAAACTTCAAAAGCATATTCAAAACACTCATTTACAGAGTTCAAAATCTAACTCAGTCAAGATTTGATCAGCGAGATCTGATAAATCCAGTACCTCCTAAAATAGGTATCCCAGAGTAAGGATATTATAACATTGGTCTTGAGACACAGTACCTTTTGTTTTGTTTTGGTTTTTTTTTTTTTGCATGCCAGCATTCTATCTTACAAGTAGAATCAAAGCCACGGCCCATGTTCCTCACCTTTGGTCTTGATGGCTGTTTCCAGGGCTGCAGCATCCCGGTCAGCATCAAAATTTGAGTAAGCTTTAACTGTGGCATATGCACTTGGTGGGAGGGAATGCTAGAAGAAGAAAAACAACCTCAAAGTTAAATCACATAATCCTGTCATTGCTGCAGTTAATAAAACACGTGCCTCTTGGTTAACTGGTACTTAGCCAAATTTTCACATACAAGAATTACCATTGGATATCTGTGAAAATGGAATTCTGCTAAGAGCCACCGAACTCAGTTCTCCTGACAGGTATTGTCCAGAAATCCGTTCATAGCCATGCTTACTATAACAAAGAATACATACAAATAGATACTGTATTTTATTGCAGCAAAAACCTAACACAGTCCAAGTTTACTCACTAAACCTCAATCTTCTAAAATCTGGAGTTGTCTGGCTAGATCTGAAGGAAACTGACTACAGAAAGCTAATTCAAAGACAATTTAACTACCTGCTGTGACAGTATGAAGTATTTTATATTCTAAGCCAATAGTTCACTTTATATTGCAGGATAAAAAAAAAAAAGTAGAGGGAGATGGAAGATTAACCATGAGAAGTCAGAACAAGTTTTGTGCTTTATCTTATGGACTTTAAAGGTAACACCAAAAAAAAAAAAAAAAATATCTTTTTAAGCTTATCATTCTAGAAAGCAGAAGTTACTCACAATCTCCTTTTGAAACTCCATGCCTGCAGATACTTGGTTTAAGCAGCACGAGGCTAACAAAACCAAATGACATTTCAAATTACCTCTGATAAGAATAAGAGGACTTTCAGGTAAATTCACTTAGTAAAGAGTTGTAACATTTCAGAAGTTACCAGGTTTTATCAGCTGTTTATTATTGTCCTCTTCTGAGGATTATAGCTTCAAACAGGAAGTCACCAGAATAGAGATCAATTCTTCTCAGCTGCTTCAGTGTAAGCTAACAGTTTAACTTGTTTCACCTCCCATGGGCAGGTTAAACTAAACCACATATTTTTGTACAAATAGCTGAGAAACATTAACAAATCCCACTCTGCTGAGCTCAATTTAGAGACCCAAACCTCTGGCAGAAAGGTGTAGTGACTAACACCTGAAATTGCCATAGCTGTTTCCTAAGTGAATGAATGACTAAGCCTTCTTGGTAAAGATCCCCTGTAAACTTTTGTTTCAGTCCCTAACTCCCTAACAGAAAGCCAGGTTCATTAACAGGACTAAGCATTCTTAATATCCCTGGAGGATCTTTTTACACACAAATTGTTAGAAGGAGGACAAATTTTAACCAAAATGTTCCATGAGTTTTGACTACATTTGACTCTATCCTGTAGAGGTCACACTGTCCTGAACAAATTCCTCTGGCAGCACCCACTGCACCATCTTGAGACAGCCTGTGTTACGCTGTGGAGATGGGAAGTCAAAAAAGCACCAATAAACTGAACCATTCTTTTGACTCTTACCATCAGCTCAATCTAGCAAAGTGGCCCCAGTTTGGCCCACAGCCACACCACAAAACACAGCCTTTCCTGTTAGCAGATTAAATTGCTAACAGAAACAGTAAACGGAGATGTGCAATGCAGCCTCAGAGAAATCTGTGTGCCTGTAAGATTCCTAAACCAAAGCCCATTAGTATACACAGTCGTGTGGCACTTCTATCTAATTAACCAGCACCACTGGATAATCTGAAGCAAGTCATCTGGTGAGCTTAGCAGAGTTGGGTACCTCTCCTTCCACCCAGCTCCAAGCATTTTCTGAGTCATTTGGACAAAGTATTTTACTGTAAGATGATATCATATGCTGAGAAAATACATAGCATATTTGCAATTTGGGAGCCATCTTTTCCTCTGTCATTCCACCCAACGCATGCACCAAGTTGGATTCAGATCCCCTGACACTGGTCAAAAAGACCCAGGAAGTGCCATGCACATTTGTATACCTAGGAGAGACAAAAACCTTCTGCTGGCTACTCTACCAGTAAATGGACCATCTTCAAATTCAGCATCCACAAAGATTATGCTTTACTCTCTCAGTTAAGTCTTGAGTGCTTCAGTGCAGTAGGCACAGGCCTTTTCAGGGTGATTACTCTGCCTATGAAAAACAGCCATTTAAATTCCAGACTACATGGTCTCAAATTACTCTTGTACACTACTGTACCACAGTACCAGTACTGTATGTTTGCAGTCAAAAGTTTTTCCAACAGACTTTCCATTTAGTTCAATACAAAATTTTCCAGGATGTGGCAGTAGATGTCCAGCTAGTATTGAACTGCACAAGCACTCTGGGACAGACTAAAGCAGAGAAAGATTTTTTTTTTTTCCTCCCCACATAATTAGCATGCTTCAGAGGTCCTCCAACTAGTTTACTTCCTTCTGAGCTTAATTCAATCCTATTGGGAAGAGTGGAACATGTGCAAGAAGCATATATCACTAACAGAAACACTGAAGAGGCTTAATTTCTTCTAAAAAAAACCAGGATGCTTTCAAGGTATATACATCTCAATATACCATATCCTCAAAAAAATCATCAGTCATGTTTGCAAACTGAGTAACTTGACATCATCCAGACTTCCAAGATGAAGTCTTGACTAAAATATAGGCTTCTGATTCTCAGTGCAAAGATGAAGCATAGCCGCAAGATCTTTGTTACAGAATCTCTCTATACTCTCTTGTGGATAGATGCAGAAACTGCAAGCATAGATTAACTTCAGCTCAACTCCCTCCTTTCCTTAAAAGAAGAAGATAATACCAGGCTGAAGCAAGCAGGCCGGTTCCTTCATCTTGAAACAAATCAATCACTATACTACTGATGCAGAACACACAAATTTGTTATTGCACAAGACAGGACTTGGGTTCAGCTGCGACCGTTTCTATACCCTCAAGGTTAAAAACTTCTTTCTTTCCCCCCCCCCCGAAAGATGGGTGGTTGAAGTACTGTGTTTAACATCAGTTAACTTGCTGAATCATTGCTTAGGGGAACTGGGCAAAACCTTTATGCAAACTAGCTACTCAACAAACCAGCTGCCTGATATTTCTTACACTTTATGGCAGGATTTCTGATGAAAATGCTGGCATGGAACAGTATTCAAATTTGACTTTTGCAACTACTCAGAAGCATCATGGAAGAAACATTTCTGCTCTTGAGAAGAGATTGCTCAAATATTATTCCAAAAGTAATTATCTGTTGAAACAAACATGGCCAAGAAATCTGAAGAGTTGACTGCTTTTGCAGTACAAAATCAGCTTTATTACTTACCTACAGTGCTCTAGCCAGTTCTTTGCAACAGCTCTTTCACAAAGATCATATGGTATAATTTATTTTGCAACAAGTAACAAAAATAGGCAAAAAGTTTGCTTGTACTGAGCTCAGATCTGGAGTTACAGGCTATAAAATTTAGAAGTATAGAAAGTGCCGGGTCCTGCACTTTGGTCACAACAACCCCATGCAGCGCTACAGGCTTGGGGAAGAGTGGCTGGAAAGCTGCCTGGCGGAAAAGGACCTAGGGGTACTGGTTGACAGCCGGCTGAATATGAGCCAGCAGTGTGCCCAGGTGGCCAAGAAGGCCAATGGCATCCTGGCCTGTATCAGGAATAATGTGACCAGCAGTACAAGGGAAGTCATCGTGCCCCTGTACTCGGTGCTGGTGAGGCCGCACCTCGAATACTGTGTTCAGTTTTGGGCCCCTCACTACAAGAAGGATGTTGCATTGCTGGAACATGTCCAGAGGAGAGCAACCAAGCTGGTGAGGGGTCTGGAGCACAAGTCATACGAGGAACGGCTGAGGGAACTGGGGTTGTTTAGTCTGGAGAAGAGGAGGCTGAGGGGAGACCTGATCGCCCTCTACAACTACCTGAAAGGAGGCTGTAGTGAGGTGGGGGTAGGCCTCTTCTCTCTGGTAACAGATGATAGGACGAGGGGGAATGGTTTGAAGCTGCGCCAGGGCAGGTTTAGGTTAGATATTAGGAAAAACTTCTTCACTGAAAGGGTTGTCAGGCTCTGGAATGGGCTGCCCAGGGAGGTGGTAGAGTCCCCATCCTTGGAGGTATTTAAAAGAAGGGTAGATGAGGTGCTTAGGGACATGGTTTAGTGGTGGGATGGCAGGGTTAGGTTAAAGGTTGGACTTGATGATCTTAAAGGTCTTTTCCAACCAAAGCGATTCTATGATTCTATGAAAGTTTATAAGCAACATGATGAAATAACACATGGATAGGATTCAATTCCTCTTCAGCGACAATCACAGAACCACAAATTAATGGCATGATATCCTAACATTACACTGGTAACCCCACCATCTAATGTTGCAATGTAAGAAATCAAACAAAGAGTGTGGCTTTCTGGTATTTCAATAAAACTATCAAGCAAGTGCAGATGTGGTAGAAAATACACAATCAAACCCAAGATTCTTTATGCTTTTTCAAAACAGAAAATGAGAAAAGAAATTTGAGAAAATGAGTTTTTTCAAGAGGTAGTTTGGTTTTGGTAA
Source organism: Egretta garzetta (assembly GCF_000687185.1). Classification (NCBI taxonomy): domain Eukaryota; kingdom Metazoa; phylum Chordata; class Aves; order Pelecaniformes; family Ardeidae; genus Egretta; species Egretta garzetta. The sequence continues at coordinate 5,651,334 of NW_009260435.1, read as the reverse complement.
CAACCATTACAGGAATGAGCTGCCCAATATTTTAATTCCCATTACGTAATGTTCTCCATTTTTAATTAAAGGAAAACTTGCACACTATCAGCAAAACCGAACACAATTCCACGTTCTCTTATCATCCTTAATTGACTTCTTCCTTTGGAAGAAAGAGGGACCACAGATGCAACCTAGCCATTTGGTTTGTCCTGTGATCCCTTTCATATGGCCCCAGCACATGCATACTGCTCATGCTGCTGCCCAGTTCGAAGAACTGTCATTAAATCTAGTCACCCCATATAATTGCCCTATGGTTTACAGCTGCTTTGTGGCTGAAAACCGATCACTGCTGACTAGATTTTTAGTCAATGTAAGTTTAAGTAGAAAAGATGTGTGGAGTCTTGTAAACTGTACAGCTCAGTACAACTGTTGGTAGACAGTCCTGTAAAAGAGACAAGATGTGGCATTTAAGTAAAACAAACTTTTCTTGTTTAGGTAATAATACTTACATCTCCTTCAAGGCTGAGCTTGCTTAAAATTTCATGGACAGTAGACATCTTGAAAGAATGCTGGAGGAAGAGAAAAAAACCAAAACAAGTAGACGTAAATATATTTACATCAGTATGTTATACAGTCCTGAAACACTGCAGCACTGTAAGTGATACAGTCCAATGAATCTGCTAATCCCCAGCAGGAAAGCAGGTAAGAGTTTCCAAGCCACAGCATCATTAATAATGGAACAGTAAGAAGTCTTCATTATATTGTACAACAAAAATTTATCTTTACTCCTTAAAAAAACCCATTTCTTCTGCATTTTAAATACTTAAGAATTGAAGAATCTCTACCTTAGAAACAGAGTCACATAAGCCTACAACTAAGTACCAGGAAAATTGTGCAGAAACATTACAACTTGGTCCAGCTCAAAGCCAAAAAGCAGCAACAAGTAGCAGCATTTAAATCAGATGCTCAGTTCCTCAAGTACTCATGGAATACACTGAAACTATTTATATTAATGCAGACATTTTATAAAATCATAATGCTGTTCAATCTTTAATCCGGGGCACAGGCCACAAAAGCCTCTAATACCACATGGTTTTGTAGTGGCTCCCCAGTCATAAGAGTCGCAGGACAAGCTACAAACACCAGTTAGTAACATAATTGTCAGATAATAGGTAACAAGGACTTTCTTAAAATGATAGCTCCAAAAGTAAGAGCCATTGAGGCAAGATAATCAATAGCATTGCTCCATTGCCAGAACCTTCATAACATCTTGCTATCATATATAAAGAGAAACAGGGTAAAACCGGACCCTGAGATAAGATTATACACATTGCAGAAGTGAACACTGATGTGATATGCTTATGTTAAAATGCCCTGCCTTTTTCCAGCTCTGGTTTCTGGTCAGGGAAGCTTGCCACAGCTGAATTGCTGTTTTACTGGAAGGGTCTCTCAACTAAGGAGAAAGTTTTTTCCAAAGGTTATAAGCCAGAGGCAGTATTTAAGAGGCTTGATGCATTCCCAAAACTCTGCTCTCGAATTCCTCTACTGAAAGGACAGACTGCCACTCACACTACCGTCCAGTCATCCAGGTTGGCACCTACAGCAAATGTTATTTTGCCTGTTGAAATTAAAGCTTGCTCCTCAGGAACTCTAGAATCAAGCTGTAGAGAGTATTATCAAAGAGGGAAAAGAGTTGGCTTGATGAGAGGTAGAAGACAAAGGACAGCAACTCCTCAAGGCCAGTGACATTCCAACTAACTGGCAACTGGCCTCACTGGATGCCACTCCCTTCACTTCCACACTGTCACCAGTTCCCCCAGTCCAGCTCCCAGATACCATTGCCTCCGAGACAACTCCTAGCTATTGTGAGGCCAGTCCTGGGTATGTCTTTTCAAATAGTTTTCAGATTCTTTTTTTATCCTCCATCAGTCACTTTTCCAATGGTATTGGGGCTTTCTCAGGCAACCAGTACTAGCCACCCAGGCAAATTTCCCAGACAAACCAAACTCCCCACCACTCAATGATCAATATGAAACCAAAAGCTCAGAGAAACAGCAAGTCTGAAATAGTTTCTTAAAAACGGAGATCTGGTTAAACCCCTAGAACAAGTGTTTATTTTTTGTTTTAGCTTCTGCAAACCTCCTGTACATCAAGAGAAAAGCAGAGAAATCCTTACTTTTTAGCAGATACAGCATGTGTTCCAAGAATAAAACGCAGAAACACAATCACATGGCTTTTGTAGCATAACTGCTGTAATCACACCTTTCCTCACTTAAAATACAGAAAGTAAACCTTTCATCTTCTGAAGCAACCTACGTATAATTAAGAAAAGCAACTTCACTTCACAGAAAAATTAAGATGCTAGGGGAGGAAAGGTAAGACAGAGAATAAAAAACCCCACAGTTATGCATGAACTTATTTGAGAATAAAACTTTTTCACAGCAAAAATCCAACCCAGCCTTTTAAAAAGAGGCAGCAGAAGTTGTAATACACTACTACCTGCTATTAGCACTATTAACCATGCTGGTTAGAGGGGGATGATATATTACTGAGTTATGAAATTCTTAATGTTTACTCTGAATAAATAAAATGAAGTACCTAATAATGAGACCTTTGTACTCTGACATTATTACCACCAATACCAAAGATGAGCAACTAAAGTCCTTTAGTCTTGCTTGTCACAAAGAACTAAAAAACACCAGTGAAAGCTGAAGCAAAGCAATTGCAGTATAATCTTTCACAAAACAATCACTGAACAGCTTTTTGCAAGAGTCCTGTTTCTGAATTGCTTAAAAAACCACACTGAAATCAGGCCTGTTGGAACAAAAAACTTGAACAGAGTCCAGGAACAGAAGTAACACACCCTCACGTAGAGCTGGAACTGGGAGGTTCCTATCATCAGCACACAATAATGCTATAGCAACTGACCGCCCATCAGCAGCAAGCTGGCAAAAGGAAAAAAAATGGGAGTTTTTGCAAGAATCTTTGCAGAGAAAGTTCTTTACTCAGAGAACAAGGAGAGCCACAAAGCTGGTGAGGGATCTGGAGCACAAGTCTTAGGAGGAGCAGCTGAGGGAACTGGGTTTGTTTAGTCTGGAGAAGAGGAGGCTGAGGGGAGACCTTATCGCCCTCTACAACTACCTGAAAGGAGGCTGTAGTGAGGTGGGGGTCGGCCTCTTCTCCCTCGTAACGGACGATCGGACGAAGGGAAATGGTCTGAAGTTGTGCCAGGGCAGGTTTAGGTTAGATATTAGGAAAAATTTCTTCACCGAAAGGGTTGTCAGGCTCTGGAATGGGCTGCCCAGGGAGGTGGTCGAGTCCCCATCCCTGGAGGTATTTAAAAGAAGGGTAGATGAGGTGCTTAGGGACATGGTTTAGTGGTGGGATGGCAGGGTTAGGTTAAAGGTTGGGCTTGGTGATCTTGAAGGTCTTTTCCAACCTAGATGATTCTATGATCTCTTGTCACACCCTGCTTTGTAAGGCAGTCATATTTGAGAACAGACTCCTACTGACTTATTTTATCCAACGTAGTTTTGACAAGTTCTGGGTGGGTTTGAACATGTAAATAGAAAATACTTGCACTAACTTGTTCTTCCTTACATTCGGAAAGGAATCAACTCCTACCTTCCAGCTGTAAACTAATACTTCAACACCTTAAGGCAATTTTCTACAACTGATTTTCCTCCTAAATCCACATTATGTAATCCCAAATCATAAAGTTATTCTACTAGAAGAGATAGCATCTGTTTTGACCTCGACCCCCACAGTAATCACTGGTTTGAAAACCTGTTATTGTATTTGGCCTAGTCTATATTCAGTACCTTATCCTCATAACTGTTTGGTGACAGAGTAGTATGTGTTTAAAAGCAGCCTCATATCTTGATTCCCAGGGGCAGCTCACATACATTACAGCAGAAAAAAACCCACGAGATCCTTTGAAAAAAGTGTCAGGTATGCACAAACAACTACATTGCTCAATAAGCAGTGTTAGCATTTTAAGAAGCACTTATTACACTCTTGTAGACAGAGATTGAGCAAAGGGTGTTCCCAGACACCAAGGAAATGGCATCCCTGGAGTGAGAGAATGGAAACTCTTTCACTCAGAGCACATTTGTGTCAGGTCTCCAAAAACTAGGGCAAGGCCTAGCAACAGAGGAGATGAGGGAGAGCGAGGAAGATCAGCAATATCTGCTGTAAATTAAAAAAGGACTCAAAATCACTCACTTACATGCAGTGCTAACCACAAGTACAAATGAGCCAGGCTGTATCTCCCCAGATCACCCAATAAGGTTTAGCAGATCATTTTAAAGCCACTACTTGGAAGAAAAAAAAAAAAGCTTTAAAGAAAAGGATTTCAAAACCCATTAGACCATGCTACCACAAACATACTTTAACCATTCTCTTCCACAGACACTGCTAATAACCCAGGAGATGCTCCATTGCAGGAAGATACTATGCACACACAAAATTAAGGACTTTTTTTTCTTCGAATTCAAATTATTCTCTCTTCTGAGACTTTCTAGGGAAATCTATTTTTTTTTTTAATCAAGGCAAACCATTCCTTACATTAGCTAATGGAAATTACGCTTACTAGCACTGCTTATCACAACTAGCTCCATCAACAGAAGGCACACATAAGGATGGATCACTCAAGGGCACAGAGGTTCCAAAAGATTCTTTCACTTTTGACCTATACATCAGGGTCTGCACATTTGTGCAGGTACAGCATTTGAATATGAATATAAGAACAACTAACATTAAACACCATTAAAGCTGCCATGCATAAGAACACAACTCACTTCTGCATGACTATGCTCAAAATCATTTCACTTTTCATCCAGTTAAAATACATGGCAAAATTCCTTTGCGAGGAGGAGGAAGTGGTGTTCAAGCTGACTCATAATCCAAAAGGCAGCAGCAAGATCTCAGCAATTCTGCTCATGGCCGAGACAGGGTGGGAGAGCCATGCCCAAGCCTGACTGCGAGCCAGGAACAGCACAGGGCCCCTATCACGCCGCGGGTGAGAGCAAAGGCAGCCCTCGGGTAAGCATCGGCTACCAGAACACACCCTGTACAAGGGCTTCTTTTCTGCCCCTGCCAGCGGCCGCATCTGCAGCGGCGCCAGCGGCCGCAGCCACGCCCTGGGGGAGAAGGGAAGGGGCCGGGGCCGCAGGAGTAACTCCAGCCTCGCTGCAGCCGAACGAAGAACACTGCCTTCAGCAGCTGGCACCGCCCGCCCCTTTGTGAGGCTCCGGGCGCAAAAGTGAATTTACAGTACCACCGTTAGCCAGCTGCGCCTTTGTGTACCTTAACGAGGAAAAGAAAAGAGGATTTGGGAAAGTTTGACGAAGTTCGGGGCCGGTTCCTCTTTCCTGAGCGCTGCTGCCACACCCAGCGTTGGCGCGGGGCGCCCGAACCTCTCCGGGGGCAGCCTGGCCCCGG
>NW_009260435.1:5633069-5645470 GCF_000687185.1 Egretta garzetta | reverse complement strand
GCCATGGGCCGCCGCGGGAGCCGCTTGGGAGCTGCCCGCCTTTCGGATTTGAAGAAAGCGGCGCTGCCCGGGTGCCCCTAGGGAAGGCAGCCCCACACCCCTACCCTCAAGCCCCTGCGTTACTGGGACAGCAGGTTGTCCTTGCAGCCTGTGCTCTGGGTTCACCAAAGCGGCGCGGCCGTGACGGTGCTCGGGCAGGGCACAGCACCTCATTCCCAGGCACCCGGGGGACAGCCCAGCGGCCCGGGCCCCCAACCCCCCTGCCCCTGCAAGCTGGGCACTTGCTGCCACCGAGTCTGAACCGCAGGCGCCTGCTCCGGGCTCGCACACGGCGAACCGAGCTCCCTACAGGGTGCAGCTGTAGCCCAGCCTGCTTCGCACCAACAGAGTTTGGGGTGTAAATCCCCGAGTAGCTCGGCTGTGAGGAGTCAAAATGACGCCTGCCACGAGCAATAAACGCTAGAAGACCAAGGCATGAGCTCTGCTCCGAGGCTCACTGAATCATGCTCGGATAACCGGAATGGGCATACCACACCCAGAAGGGGGAAGGGAAATCAAAACTGCCAGTCTGACAAACAAAAAATAAATTACTGAAGCCCAGATGTTACACTGGTAACAAACGCAAGATACAGTTAAAAAGTATTTGCAAAAAAAAGATGTTCAGTTGGATCACTTCAGGTTACTGTTTGACCACAACAGCGAGGCCAATTTACTGGTGATCAATCTGAAATATTTCAGAAAAAAAGCAAGCACTCCATGCCCAATACATGCACCTATTCCTGTAATTTGTGGTTTTTTAATCCCCTGCAGCTGAACACCCTTAGGTTGTCCTTTCAAGAGTATATTGTCACAAAGTGGTTTTGATTCTGCAGAGTGATATTTGCCTCTGCTATAAGGTTTTTTTGTAGGCTTAGATGGAGATGTCTTCTGGCAGACAAAAGGGGGTAAAAAAGTTTTAGGCTTGGCCAGATGCATAAAAACAGTGGTGGCAAAAGCAGGCAAGCACAAGAGAGACACAAGAACATGGGCCGAGAGACACAGTGATTTCTGGGATCAAACAAGATCAGAGCTACAAAAAGGAAGAATTAAGAAATACTACACTGGACTTCAAACATCACATGGAGGCAACAGTGGATGGGTGAACTGGTCATTGCAGAAGGTGAAAATAATGTTAATTCCCCTTTTCTGAATAAACAAAAGTGACGTGAAGGGGGCAGCCATAGGAAAAGGCACAGGGCACAGCTTTTTGTCAGAGAAGAACACCAGTGCCAGTATTGCATCAGTCTGACACGTTAGCTTTCTTTTTGGCAAGGCCACTGGGGTTATTTCTCTATGTATTAATGAACCTGTCTTTACAAATTAACTCCTGGGTATCCCACTTCCACCAGTGTCCGTCACTAACAGTTAAACGATAATTTCCCCCCGCTTTTCAGGTTTTTTAGAAAAAAAAAAAAAAATCACTAGTGACACAGAAAGGTGATTCACAGATCAAAAATACTTACAGTCCTAGAAGTAACAGCCATTCTGTACTGCAGTATTCATTAGGGGCTTTAAATAGGGATAAGCAGCTGAGCAGAAGCCAGACAGCCAATTTGCCTACTAGTGGATGCACAGTCCCTCAGGGATAGTTTTTTTTTACCCCCATCTCTTGTCAAACACTCTTAAAGCAAAAGCAGAAAAGCATAACCACCATAGCCTCAGCTGAAAAAAAGTCTTTTCACATATGTAATGTATTGCCTACATGCAACATGTATGTTGCATTCTTGCATACAATCTGAGTCACATACTAATGAATTCAGAGATGAGCACATCCATTCTCTTAACTGAAGGTCTGTTTACCTTAGTCCTCTACTGCAGCCTGTTCCAATGACTACTATTCTCATTTCCTCAGAAAATTTTTCTCTTTTTAATAACTCAATATTTCTTAAAATTTGAAGTAGCTCATATACCGCCATGCATTTTGGTTAACTAGATCTTCACACGAACAGTTTGCAAAAGCTTTACTATCCAAGCGAACTATTATCCTTACAGCCACATTAACTGCAGCATAAAAAGATTTTCCAGCAATTCCAACAGCTTCAGAAAGGAAACAGAGAAGTTGTCTCTAATATCCAACTTAATCATCAATTATTCACTCTCAGAATCACACATTCACCTCAGTTTAAACTAGACATCAGCCTCTCTGAATTTATACAAGCTTCATGGACTGGTGAAGTGATTTCAAAAGAAAAAAGACTGACAATAGGAAAAAAAGGAGCAACCATATCCAGAGTTATGAAGATACGAACATTATATTCAAACATATTATGAATTCCCTCAATTTCTCTTTGCTTATGTAGGTCAACTGACATCAAAGGCACTTGTACCAGCTGGGGAATCTAAGAAGTACGAACAGCAGAAACCACATTAACAGTTTTGCTAAAACAAGCAACCATCCTCTAATACCAAGGCCTGATGATCCTGCCCATGGAAATACTATATAGTTTTCATACCTTTAAGAAAAAAACTCTGCAAAACCAGTGAGTTGAAGAAGGCAACAGTCAGACTGTGCAAATAGGAAAGACTTTTGTTATCTGCCAAACAGGGAAAGGAAATTAATTCAGTGGGAGAACAGCAGCCAAATGCCCGCATTGCTTTTTAAAATGAGACATAAGCTTGTAAATCACATGGGTCATTTCTGAAGATTTACCCAAAGCTTGGTGGGTTTGTACAGCACCTATCACAAGGAGTTCGGGTGCATGACCACTGCTCCTGAGCACTACATGAAAGTAACTACTGCCAGCATTTAGGCTGGATAAAAGGCTGGGACAAGGACTGCACTTACCACAAGCCCAGTGTCTCTCTGTGTCTGCCTCACAGATTATTTACTGGAAACATGCTGCAACGAGCCTGCAAGTAAGGCAGTGCCAAGAAAGGTTTTCAATTTGTTTTCACATTGCTTAGTCCCCACACCCCCCTAAAATATCTGCATAGAAGGTCATATTTCAAATAATCGTCAACTACTTCAGCTGCAAATACCTGTTTGCGATCTCTGGCTTCCTGCATGCTGACCACAGAAATCAAAGAGAGAGCACTTCTGTTGACTGGAGCTCCCCAGAGTCCTGTGCATGGAAAAATAAATGTAATTGTGCTAACTTATTCTTCCCTACCAACAGCTCACTGTGACTGTGGCTCATCCTGTACTCTATGGACATGATGTAGGTCCATTTATTCCATCCTCTCAGACTCAGTGACATTACCATTGCTAACTCTCCCATTGTTTTGTTACTGCTTAATATTGTTTGATACTAATTTTACCTCTTTTTTTCCCTCCCTCTTTCAATTCAGCATACCATTGGTTCCACCTCACCAACGCCTTCGATTTTTCTTGTCATTATCTTCCTCTTATGTTATACTACTGGTGTGCTTGATGTGCTTAACTGGAATATTCAATTTAAGTTCCTCTCAGACCCAAACTTTTATCTTTGCAAAAATATTAGTGCATATGGGGTCACTCCAGCTCTCAATAGATTTTTCTCTCATTTCTGTCCCTGATTGTTTGATTCCTTCATCTACACAGATCTTGCTCACACTCTTTCAGAGTGCTGTCTACAAAGAATCAAAGATGCATTAGCACTGGAGTTATGAAAGGCCACAATTCTGTAATATGTTTGCTCTTGAAAACAAAAAAAATAAAGGGGGGCATTGGGACAAAGGACTTTCTGGTTTAGGTGTGGCTGAGCCTCTATGTACAGTGTTGCTTCCCTGAATGCGTTATGTTGCAAGAGGATAATATAAATTCCATTCTGATTAACATATGGATCAGGCGGACCTCTGGGTGTTATTTTTGCCCCTTAATTATTTGGTCTAATTTGGGAACTGCCATGACACAAATACACATATATTTGTTATTAGCACTTAGAGTAATCACAGGTTACAGAGAAAGTTAAGTGTAACTTAAAAGTTATGCTAGTTGGGTTCCCAGGATAACGACTTGATACATTGTTATGTCTGTGGCTATAGAAGAAAGGAGGAAGGACTCCTGAAAGCACACCTAGACTGCATTAGTGTTGAAACACTGAAAGTGTTTAACTGGTTTTATGTTTGGGTTTTGTTTGTTTGGTTTTTTTTTTTTTGGGGGGGGGGGGGATGCAGCATTTTTTGTTAACATCCATAATGATTTAGTCTAAATCTTAGAGAACTGTAGTTCCAGTGTACATTTTTGAAAAATAGGTTGAATACTAGAATACCAATGTCATCTTCTATCTAATAAATACCAGAGAACCAGACATCTTGTTAAGTGCTCCACCTAACAACCTAAGCCCTCAGATCAATTCTATTCTGTGCAATCTCATTCCTACACTACATGCACATTCCTGCACAAATGTTATTCTCCACTCAGAATTTCATTTACTTGAAATAATCCCTTCTAAAGAGCTAGACTTATCTCTGGAATAACCTTGTGTGTTAGCTAGATATCCAATATTTTGTTACATCTGTATTTTACAAATGAAGCATTATAATAGATAAGGTAGGTGGCACTTGCTAATTCAGTCTGGGTACAGAGAGGTAGTATGCTTACGAATAGGACATCCAGGTTAGAAACTGGACACCTGGACTGTATGCCTCAGCGGTGCTATGGTTTGCTGTGTGATCTTAGACTGTTGCCTTGTCACTGATCAGGTCCTGTCTTTCGACTGTTAACTCTTCAGTACAAAGACTAAGTATTGCATCTGCTAAAGAAAATGCTAAACAACATAAATTACTTCATCAACATATAGGAGTAAATTAAATGAATCAAATTGTTTCCAGTTTATCTTCATCTGTTTCATACAAAGTTTACATTACACGAAAGCTAATGTAACCTTGTTTAAAGGATATATTTTAGCAATCATTTTAACTGATAAAGATGTGACAGATGTGACATTCTACCGTTACTTCCCATGCAGGATCTCAAAGCGCTTCACACATTACCTGACAGCAAACAATTTTCATGGCTAGTAAAAATCTACCTACTCCTCCCACCTTGCTGCACCAAGGTGGCACCTTGCATGTGACTCCCAAAAGTCTCCTCTTATATCCTGATACTGTTTTATCACTGGATTTGTCTTCAGCTACTTCTCAACTCTATATTTGCAAATTAATTTCTGCCTGCTGTTCAGTATCCCTTCTCTGTCACTTTCATGCATGTCCCAACATAACCTTAGTTTGAACTCTATTTTCTTTTCAATGATTTTCCTGGTGTAAAGAACACCATCATCCTCATCCTTTTATCTCACAATCTCAGTGGATCCTTTCACTCTAAGCCTATGGGCACAAGAAGCTTGCCTCCACAGAGAACCAGATGCCTGGGTGACTTGGGATCTGAATCAAGACAAGGGAGTAACAAAGCAAAATATTAGCCAAGAGTATAGTTACAGGACTCTGTCAGAAAGAAAATCCTTTAACTAGGAACAACAGCTAATAATAAAGAAAGCTGTCTCACGGCACATACACAGCCTAATTAAAGTCACTACCAATTGCCAAAACCCATACATTTTGAGTCACTGTGGTGGAATCCCATTGTGCTGTCTGTCTACTGTTAACAGGAAACAACATGGAATCATCTATGTTCTGTCGAGATGCTTAGAAGCAAGATCCTTTGTTACTCTCATCTAGCTGACACAGGTAACAACATGGGCCAGCAACTTCAAAGGAGCAGCAGGCTTGTTTCCCTCATGACTCAGTCCAGGCTATCGCATCTTCTTTCCTTCCATTTGGTGTGCTAACTACAGTAAGTCACAGAGGTATATATATTCAAGTGACAGAGATTCAGTGAGGAATATGCATCATGAGCAAGTGGTAACCCAGCAATTCAGATACTTTTCTGTTCTTTGGTACACATGTAACTCTGGCATACATTCATCGTTAGTATTAATAGCGTCTGGAGTTCAGTTCAATTTCTAAACTAAACTGTGAATCACTAGCATTTTGGGTTTTCAGTGTGTGCCTCACAGAAGTAATCATCTAGGAGATGTCGCCTAGCTACACACATAAACAGAAATGAAACACTTGCCAAATTCCTTGTAGTAGTATTGGTGGCATGAATAAACTCAGCGTCTTTACATTTGAATGAAACAGTTGCAGGATATACAGTCACCATGTATGTAACTGTGTTTCACTGAACTTCCTCAGTCCTCGGGGACTTGCTGATGCCCCGCTTGACAGCCAGCTGCCTTTTTATCCTAAGATCATGCAATCTTTTGCAGCAAGGGCTGCAAAACATAGCCAGACATTAAAGAAGGTAACTTTACTTTCTGTTCTCAGGTTATCATGAATACCTTCAAATGCAGTTTAATCTACTTAGGGCTGGAGAGTTGCACTTCCACCTGACTCTAGGTATCATGCTGTCTTTGGTCCTATATACATTAACACGTTAAAAAGACACATCTCAAAACCACTATGAGTTCAGCCTTCCCTACGGTATCAGCATATTGCTGCTAGCATAAACAGACTACCAGTATATATTACAGCATTAAGACAAGATTTTGAACCCATTTAGATGACACAGCACTTAAAACAATCATAGCTGCCAGCTCTACAGTAATGTTCCCCAGACTGCCACCACACTGGAAAACACTGTAGGAAATATTACCAGCACATGTAGGAGCCCCTGACATCATCCAGAACGGACCAGCATAATCACTATAGAGTTTGGTCTGTCTTGCCAAAGGACAGAAACAGCTATAAAAAGATGGAAGCTGCCAAAGTCCTCAGGGAATTTTTCCTAGTGTTAAAATGTTTCATGTAAAACCAAGTCTGTTCTGCTTCATTGTTTCCCATCATTATGTGCTTTTTCCACTTTAGTGACTCAGAACACAAACAGTCCCATGGTTCGGATTAATCTCCTGGTGTCTGCCAAAGTACAGGGGAGGCTGTCACACCTTAAATACATCCCTAAGAATCTTGGGGAATAATTCTGAAAGGCATCTAATTAAGCACCATCTAAACTTACTCTAAAAATCCTTAAACATCAGGTTCCTATGGCAAACCTGCAGGCTGGTAACTGCATATAGCAAAAAGTGTCTCCTTTGTATTTAACATCATGCCACCTCTGAAATAGCCCATGAAAATGCATTTAAAAAATCACTTACAGATTGAAGTCCACTGATAGAAATCAGCGTACTATTACTAGAGCAATCTGGAACACAGCTGTGAAATTCCAATTAAAATCAATGATTATGTGAAATAGCAGGGAAGTTTTTTGTGGTTTTCTTGTTTGTTTGGTTTAAAGCATTATCAACCCTGTTTTAGTACGAAATAACATAAAACATGAATAAGGTCTTACATGATCCGAACTTTGTTACCTAACTAGGCTCAGCTGAGGTACTAGCTGGGGAACATTGACACCTTGCAACACAAAGGAATGTCACAAATTAATATGTCACACACAAATTAATGTCACAGATTAAATATGACTGTCTACGCCAATGTCTTTTTTTGCCCTTTCAAGTGGCATCTTGTAGCTTTAGATAAAATTTAAGGCAAAGTAACTCAGCTTCAAAAAGTATGTTGATTGAGTGAAAGGGAATGGCTGTTACAAAGAGATTTGTTTCTGCCAGGCAGGCTAAGACTTGCTTTTCCAGGTCAGAAGCACAGGTTTAAATTCTAAAACCAGAGATCTCTCCCTTTAATGAATCAGAAGAATATATTAAAAGCTTATTGTTTTAGCATGAAGGAGTACACATAATACTTAACATTTTCATTAATGTTTGCTTTCAAATAAGCCTTCAGTAAACACTTCCAGTTCAGCTGGACGACTTTCACTGCCGTGTCCTGCATGCTAGTAGCTAGCGCCCACACAGGGAACAGATCTTTAACCTTTAAGGAGATGAAACAAAAGGCTGTAGGGATAGCACAACTACAAATAATTTTCAAACAGGTCCTCAACACTAAGGTTTACTTTCCTAATGCTACTATCGTCCAGGAAGTCATTAATACAGTAATGAGCAACCATCACAGTGTGTATGGAATAACTGAGTTTAAAACACCAGAGGGAGGGAGCGGAAGCCTAGCTGACTGATCAACAAGAACAGACATGGAGAGACAGAAGCTGTTGTCCTTCCTGCAGAGCTAGAGGCTCAAAGAAAGACTTCAGGACAGTTTTGCCAGTATAGAAGACTAGAACCCAAAGTTTAAAGCCACAGTCTGACGTGCATACACACACATACATGAAGAGTAGCATGAAACCACGGACATTTAACTTGGTATTTAAAAGCCAAAGAAATTTGTATAATATTTTGTCTTCTCAGTTTGTCTATTTCGGCTGGTAGAAAATCTATAAATGGAAGGTAATGCATTCTTTTAATAAATCTGATGTTGTGTGAAATATCTTCCCCAGAGAAGACAGGAAACAAACTTACTTATTCATGCACCTGCACACAAATTTACTGCTTGTTCTTGAAAAAAAAAAAAAAAAAAAAAAGCTGAAAAGCTGTAGTGACAGGTCTATTGACCCACAAGTTTCTTTTTCTCCAGAGATAATGACAGTGTCAGTACAATATTCTCTCCAGGCTTCTTAACCTAAATGTGCTGCTTTTGGATTAAACAAGTCAGTCTCATCAATCTTACTGTGCATTCTGCTTAGGTTACTCACAAAGGAGCCAAAGAATTTCAACTGTGATGTGATCACTTGTTAATTTGGAACAACTACAAAATTTATTCAAAATAGCACGTGCAGCTCTGCAGTAATTAAACCTCCTTTTTATTTTATTACTTTTGCTATTAATAAAGAATATGAAGAGAGGTGCATGAGACTACTGTGCTCCTCCTGTCAATCAAGGGAACAGAACTCCACAACTGCAGTACTGTATGCGTTAACTACATGGTTCTGAAATAAATGGGTTTTGACTGCTGAGGTAACTTTTAATGTGGCTACACGACCTGCTCAGCACAGGGGATAAGAAGCAATGGCGTTCTGACAGCTACTTCCTCCCCTCTTTTTTAAGTTCAAATTTACACCAGACTACTAAAATATTTGTTGAAGTGCTCTATCTGCCAGGCAGTATAGCTCACACTAGACAGACTGATGAGTTACTTGTTTCAGTAAGAATTTTTTTTGCATTCTTCCTGTTTTTTTTATTTTGAATTGCTTGTGCAAAGGTTTGGTAGGTGGGGCTTTTGAATGTAGTAAAACATCAATTGCAGCAGGCTTGGCACATCATCTTTGATGTTTCATTGAGGAATTCATCAGCTCTGTTTCTACCTAAACATACAAATCTAACTATTCTCACGGTGCTCACACAGGTCATTGCTAGCCAACTACTGACTGCATTTACACAACATTATCAGTATTGCTAGCTCTCAGAATCCCATGTTTGTTGCTTTTTTGAAGGCATCTGTTCCTAAAAAGCCTGCAATGGTGCAAGAATTCAGGATTGCCTGAAAAAGCAAGTGATGGGGAATAGGAGTCTATAGCTCTCACTTCAAGGTAAAATTTAAAAAATGCAATCAGAGTTGCACATCCTTGAGTATCAAAAGGCTTGAAACACTCAAAAGGCTCTCAAAAGTATGTCAAGGTTTATTAAAACTCACAATTATTTTTAAACTCTAGATTTTTAAGAGTCAGGATTATTACCTTTGTGCAAAGAATTCTGACAATATCTGGCATGGTAGTGCTTGCTCTTTTTCTTTCCTCACAAATTGTATTCATTTGACAGCAACTAAGAAATGAGAGGCACTGATGGGATGTGTGCTTATTCTTGAGGAGCAGGCAGGTAATGTCGCATTCCTAGCATTCATGCTACCTTAAAACAGAGGAATCTCATGCACATGTGGAAAACTACTTAGCTAGGTACCTCTGAGTAAGTTTTAGTGAAACTGAGATGCATTCATGTATCTTTTGGAAAAGTTGGCTCTAAATATATTGGTATAAATGTAAAGTGGACTACCACCGTCAAGCTGCAGGAAGCTGGTTTGGCTGATTAGATTATATAGCTTTAGTCAACAATATTAGTACACTTTTCCTTTTGGCTCTTCTGAACAGGGACATTGCCCCTTGGAAAAGTAAACAAACAGTTTCCCTCTATTAGGGCAATCAAAAATAGGAAATGTACACTTGTAAAAACATGCTGTGAATAAACAGAATGATGTGGCTACTATATTTCATTTAAAGAATCGGGGTATGTTGCTAGGTTCTGTTGCTGAATGCTGTAATAGTCCCCAACCTCCACCTCCCCCCCCAGAGTTACTATTATTCACTTTTTTCTTTCTAATTTTGAGTTAGAAGTGACAACTTTCTTTTAGTATTTACTGAAATCTTTTAATCACAAACAATAACAAGAAGATTAAGTTTCCTCTGAATTACCTCTACTTTACACACTTTATACAAAACTACCATGATGTCTTGTGGAAGAATGGGGCTTTCATGGCTTTCCCCCTGGGTAGGCATCCTACCCCACAGAATAGATAAGTATCGATGATACTGGGGAATGCCCTGAAGTCTTGCACTAGGACTGATACTCTTTAATAATTATTACACTATATTATTCTACAAACAATTTAGAAATCAGCAGTGTATTGCTGCAGTTGCATAACAACAAAATCCCTCTGCAAGGTATGGGACAATGGTGTCTTAGTGTTAAAGCTAGATGGGGACTGGCTTGCCTTCAAGACATAGCCATAAGAGCAGCCTTAAGCTTATCTGCAGAAAACCTTCGTAAGGCTCAGAATGGCTGGGATCAGCTTTTCATCAACGACAATCCTCCACCTATAAGCTACACAGGGTGTAAATCAAATGCTCCGTGCTTAAATAGACTGTCACCTAGCCACCAAAATTGTTTTCTGGCATTGAGAAGGAAATTTAATTTGGGATATACAATACAGCAATGTATCTCTGAAAACACTTCAATGATTTTGGCACAGAGTAATGGAATTTGAACTTGCAAATAAAGTTTAAGAATCTCTGCAGAAAAATACAATTTAATAGCAACTAAAAAAAACCCAAACATACTTTTAGCACCAAGAAATAAAACATATCAAGCAATGACAGCTCTTCTGGGAAGGACTGTGCCTGCATTGGTAAGAAAGGCTGTATTTTGTTAAGAAAGGAGGAGCTTAGTTACCTTCTCAGAGAAAGGTCTGAGAAAGTTATGCATCCAGTCAGACTTAGACAGGGAGAGAGACTGAAAATGCTCCAATTCCTCCTACTAGGAGAAATAAAAGCAGCTTAAATGGACGTCGGCACTCAACATTCTGAAAGACCACATCCAAACTGATTTTTACACTCTTTTGGAGACAAGCTGCTATTTAAAACACAGGGCAAGCAAATCAGAAGCAAAAGAAGTACCTCTTCAAATGGTTCAGTGTCTGCTACTGAACTTCACTGCATGGGGTTGGACAGTCACTAGCTGTTGGCAGCTCCCACCTGCCAGCACAGGAATGGATGTCTGGTCACCTGGTCCCAGTTCTCTGTGCTTCCAGCTGCCAAGGCTACATTAGAGACAGAGGAAAAAAACCAAAGTAAATCTATTCCTAACATATTTTACATAGATGCTGCCTACTGTATCCTTAAAACATTCTGCAGTCAAACACAGAAAACAAAGATGTTTAGTCGCATATGGTAATGAAAGACATTAAGCGATTTGTTAGTGCACAGCGCAAATAAAGTTTGAAAACACAACCAATAACCCACTGCAGTTATTCATGCTAATATAAAGAACTGATAAAGGTCCATAGTTTTCAATGTATGTCAACCAGTAATCTCAAATGCCAGGTAAGAATTCCCCCTCTAGTCCTACAAAACTAACTTCAAACTGCTGGAACACGATACAAAGCTATCAGTTTAATCTCATAACAAACACCAGTGGATGGAGAGAACCACTTAGTATCAGTGATTTTATACAGCACAGAAAACCTTATGTACTCAGAGGGTTTCTTCCATTTTTAGTGACATTAGTGGTTCAAATCTGAACTAGCAGTTGGTCACAGAGCTTTTCATGGGTTGATATTGGGTCCAGTACTACTCAGTATTCTTATAAGTCATCTGAATAACACAATGACATCAATTTTCACCAAGAATTGCATGAGACTTAAAGACAAAGTCCTGCAGCTGGAATGAAATAATAATATAGAGATCCCTGTGAAATCAGTTTGACCAGTTTTCCAGCACTTAGAGCTTCCTGTTTTGAGTATCTTTCAAAAGACATTCACAGCACAGTACATACTTCCCCTCCCCTTTACAACGAGGTAAATCCATGTAAAGAAAAAGATTCAATGAGGGAAAAATATAACCAAATATAACCAAAATATAAGATTGACATTATAGGACAGGATTGTGAGATCTGTGGAGCTTTTTTTCTTAAACTCAGTGGGTTGAGGCCATTAAAAAAAAAAAAAAAAAAAAAAAAAAAAACAACATTAGTTAGGGGGAGAAAAACAAGTAC
>NW_009260435.1:5603481-5633058 GCF_000687185.1 Egretta garzetta | reverse complement strand
AAAAAAAAAAAAAAAAAAAAAAAAGATCAGCATTAGTTAGGTGTAGAGCAACAGTTACCTGTAGAGTAAGATCCAGGCCCACTCACTCTCCTTCAGCTGTAGTTTCCCACTTCCCACAGCTTTACAATCTATGTTACATCTAGGAATTTATACTTTGGCAGCCTCACAACAGTCAGGCTCCCCTCTATTCCTTCTTTCTCTTCCACAGGTAACTATCACTTCAGGAGCAGTCTATATAGAACCAGCAATACAGCAACTACTATCCAGCACATTTTTTGAAACCTTTTTTACCAATTATTTTGTTTGGCCATTTTCTGTTTCAAGTTTCAGATGTTACTGCCCAAAATAAACATGCTATCCCTTTTCCCTTCTCCTGTTGCCAAACTCCTTTAAATAGAATTTTATTTTAGATTAAAATATAAATGGAGTACACTTTTGTACAACATTTGCCTCAAACTGATGAGGGGCCATCAGCATTTAACATGTTCTGCTCTCAGACCCATTTCACAGAGTAGAATTCTCCTGAATTGTTTTTAGAAAAAATAATAACAGAATTTGATTTGCCAGTGCAGGCATCACACTGGATAACAAAGTTGCTTTTTTAGGCAAAGTAACAAACTCACATTAGGTTTTAGTCTGTGATGCTTCATAATCCTCCATTTCTATTTCACCAATCATGCCATATTGAAAAGCAAGGCAATCTTTCGGGAAATTGGGATATACGGCTGCAAGATGATCAATGACATATTTTCCTAATGCTGTATCAGGCTCCTATCTGACGAACAAGTTTTGGTCTTCATATGGTGTTAAGATAAGCATCTCTTCCCCTGGAATCTCATGTAATAAGACCTTATCAGGATGTGGCAGACTACAAAGACAAATTACATTAAGAATTTTACCCCTACTATTACTGCTGTATAGACACAGGAAAAGGCTGTGATGTGAGCTAGAAGAAGGTAGCAATCATTAGCAGAAACAAATAGTTGTTTACCTTTCATGTCCACACAGATCTGGAATGCATCCACAAACATGCATAAGACACAAAACCACCCTACTTTTACAACCAAGAGCAATCCAAGTGCCATTGTTGTGTGACAATACTTCAAATCCTTCCTCTTGGGGAGTATCCACGAGATTCATTTTCACATCCTCAAAGTCATGGAGAACAGCAATTTCCTTTCTTGCATCAGAAACCTTGTTGTGCTATAACTTAAGCGTAAAAATTGTAATGTGTATATGAATTTAATGAATCTACATGCTGAATGGCCATGACAAAACGAACAGACCACAGTTCTCAGTAGCATGCATTCCACAGAATAATGACACTCAAACAAAAACCACCACCCGCCTGTGATACGTGAACAACAGGAGTCTTTCAAACAATTAACTGATAGAGCAAATTACTTCAGTCCCACTTAATCCAAAAGAGAACAAACAAATAAAACATAACAGTGAATTAAAAAGCTATCTCATGCATCCTATACAAACTCCATATTCCCTACCTATTCTAAACAGGTAAGAAACTACAATTAGTATACTATCATTAGTAATATACTAGCATACTATTAAGAGAAAGAGACAAATCTTTTAGGCATATAGATACGTGGTCAAATATACCATACACTGCTGACATATGAAACTGCATCAAGAAACTAAATTCTGTAAGAGTCAGGCAAAAGCTTTTATGTATACAAACTGAAAACTGCTTTGAGTCCCCACATAGAGTTAGTTATGTAGCAAAAATGACTCACAGCTAAAATATTCCTATAATGAGAGGTCACTAAGTACATTTAGGATTTCATATCAGAACTACTTGTAATTTGGATACAGCTCTACCCCAGTTCAGTTTGTCATTAGCGTATCACTGCAGCTGAAAAAAGAGCAGTCAAAAAAGGAATAAACTGAATAATATTACAAATATATCTAATGGATAGGAAGGGGGAAAATCAGAAAATGCCTTGGGTTTCACAAAGAATGGGTTTTAATAGTCATTCATTGTTTAAATCTGCTTTTAAAAAAACTGTCTTTGGGATTTTTTAACAGGTATACCCCCATAAACAACATACATACTTATTTTTTTACTTTTATGACATTAAAATGTCTCATGTCAAGTCCTGGTGAGCAGAAGAATGCCTGATCAGATGTGTGTACTTGGTAACTTCCTTAGTCCAAATAAAAGCCTTGGAAGAACATCTTGAAGGAAGAATATCTTTGGTTTTTTTTGTGTTAGCAGTTTAAGCATGCATACAAACAGCTCTCCAGACTATCATCCAAACAAAAACCAGCTCAGACATTTTAAAATAGTTGTTTGTGTTGTTTAAAAGGCAAAAATGGGAAAGAATTTATTGGACTCATTCTTGAAACTTGCAAGAATTCATGAGCTCTTCTAAAACCAATACTTTTAATAAAAGAAGATATAAGCAGAAATCCAGAAAACAAAACCAATGATAGAGAATATAATTTCCAGCCTTAATTGCAAGGATTGTTTCTGTTGAAATTCTGTTTGATGAACCACTGAAAGCATGTACCATAACACAGCTGTAATGCAGAGAAATCTTCCCTCGCAGGCAATCATGTTAAGTTACAAACACGTTGCAGAATACAATGCATTTACACACTAACATTCAAAACAACTTTCATTTTACCACACAACTCTCATTCACTAGGAAGCTGCATGTCATCACATTGCTTGGCCTTTTCAGAGACAGTAAATATTCTCTTTTCCTAACTTCCCTCTGTCAGTTTGACTCTTAAGTTTCAAGCAAACATACATAGCATAGTCTGGTTGGGTTTCTGGAACTATGACTAAGGCCTTGATCCTATCACTTGTTCCTCTAGGCAGACTTTAACACTTCAGGTAAGCACTACTGCTTATCACCGTGCAATCTGATATGAGATTTAGGCTGTAGTCATTCAGTAATACAGTATATAACTGCAGTATTCATTTTTGAAGACACATCAGAATCCAAACAATTTTCAGAAATTGTTCTGGGGAAGCATAAAAATATTTATTTTAACTGGTTAGCTGTTCTTTCAAGTTTCCTAGTGGAAATTTATGGCACATACTATTCAAATAAACACAGCTTTTGTCCCCAAACTTAGCTGTTACACCATCCTAAAAAGAAAATGTATTTTTTATAAATAATGTAAAAAGTGGTAGACACTGGGTGTTAAAAAGATTAAGTGATTAAATCCAAGTTGTTCCCCTTATGCACATTACACAAAGTAAAATAAAATTTTAAAATGTCAGAATAAAAATCTGTAGTGATTCTGGAAGAATTAAGAAAGCTGAAAAGTTATTTCTCTTGTTGTTATGTGATATCAGATATTGTCGACCGCTGCTTCTTTCTTCAATCTGTAGTTTTTTTACGAAAATCATGAGACCAACAGAAGACACTTTTGTCCCCTAAGCTCAGCTGCAGACACTTGCCTTTTTTTCCTCTGACTGAATCTGAGATTTTCACTTGAAATGTGTCCACTGAGGTAAGAAAGGGTTAAGGGTTTATAGAATGTTTCAGCTGTGGAGCCATTTTCCCTGCCTGCTTGTTCTGGCTCCTTTGAAGCTGCAAGAAAGCCTCAGATTTTTTGTTTCATCTTGTCCTTCTCCAGGCCATACTTATCACAGCATGGTTCAGCTATTCCTACTTCAGTTGCATTTTGTTGTACTTCATTTTCCATTTTTTCTTCATCATTCTTTGTTTGCAGTAATTCTTCTTCAGCTTCTTTGTAGCCACACCTTCATTTCTAACAGGCTTAGCAGGATTGCCTTTTGTTTCCATAGCTACGGGCCTTCCTTCATAGGGTGTGTCCAATTGTCCTTTCACCCCAGTCATCTAGACACATATGGGGAGAGAACGGGGCGGGCGGGGGGTTTTTTAACTAGAATTAGCAATCTTAAATCTGTATTAAGCACAAACATATACAGTTCATAGAACTGCCTTCTATGCCACATCTGGACTGGAAGACAGGCACAGCTGCTCATCCTGTCACCAGTGGGATCTGACGACTCCTGCCTCTTTCTTGCCCGTGTGCCTGGATTTCCTTCTGGCAGAACCCAAAGTGCATGAGGTAATTAGGAACTGAAGCACAACTTTATTTTGCCCTCACATGAAGTCAGGATATGGCTAAAATGTATAACTGGGCCTAAAAAGCATCCCACAGTCCACTAAGCTAAGCATAGTTAGCACGTGGCTTTTACACAAATGAATAAATCTATGCTGAAGAAAAATAATGCTTGAAAATTTTCTTACTTTTAAGTGTCATACTACCTGTTCAAAACATTAGAGCTGTGAGTGGGATCTTTGGGAAATTTCCAAAGCATGACATGCCCACTTATTCACCAGCATAAATTACAAAGCAGATTTTTAGGAATACAATTTGCCACAAAATTTCTATCAAAAGTTTCTTCAGATGCAGAGAATTAGTTATTCTTCTCACAATAAATTCTATTCTGCTTTAAAAGCAACAGCTACAAAAAACAGATGTTAGAGACCTTTAGGCTATATTAATTTTTACTTCTCCTAATGATGTCTGGAAGAAAGATCACATTCAGACATCCAAAGCATTTTATTTCTTTAGATTTAACTGCACTCTGAAGAAATGCAGAGTAAAATGCTGTGTAAGGTTGTTCATTTTCAGTAAAACGGAGTAAGCCATCCACACACTATTTTATATCTATATCCGAGATACAGAAATTATGTTTTCCTAAATTATGGTACTCCCATGCTTCTAGGCAAAGTATATACGCTTCTATATAGAATAACATATTACTCTTATTTTAGAAACAGTATTGCATATATATTGTTACAAACGTTTTGCTATACAGGTAACAGCACACTGACGAGAATTCAAGTTTCTGTATGTCAAGGAAGCCACCTGAACTGCAATGGAAGTTTCCTCCAAGGTGAAGGAGTTCAGAGCAATCAGAGACAAGCAATTTGTCTGACCTTATTTTTGCTGCAGAGAATCACTGTTATCCCTACATGAGCTTCATTTAAAATTACAACTAACCAAGAACAGATCCAAGGTGCTCCACCCTAGCCACTGCAATCAGGAACCAATAAATTAAGACATGAAAGATTTCAAAGAGTGGCATGAGGGGACTGAAGAAAGTACTTAAAACTTTCACTAGAGATTAACATTGTTTGGTTTTCTGTCTTGCCATACAATTATCCCACACCTAGTAACATAAAAGCTCTGACAGGTTTTTTTTGTGTGGCTGATCTGCTTACAACCTCTCTTGTCTGCATGACATTCAGGCATCAAATATACAGTTGAGTGCTCTTTGCCTTCCCCACAGAGGAAGCACTCATCTGGATCCCTCTCCTCTACCTGGCTACTTATTCTCACTAAGCTGGTTTAGAATTTAATATCTTAGGCCTCCAAGACATGTCAGTTTCTGCTGAAACAGCCCAACAAGTTCAAGATTTTGAGCTCTGGGGGAAAGACAGATGGACACATGGAGATGAAGGTGGGACTGAAAAAAACAGGAAACCAAGTTAAATGGTCCTTTCTGAAACTGTGAAATTGTTTGAAGAAAAAGTATGTCAACAAAAAGCACCAGCACAGAGGCAAAATTAGAAAATCCTTATAAAGGAAAGTATTGTGTGTTTCAGCTGTAGAAGCCAATCATGGCCTGGAGATGAATGTTACAAAATATTCGATTTCCTCTGTTAACGACACAATAAGCTTAAACATTGCTTTTCCATACTGTAATGTTTAAAGCTAGGTCAGATGAATCTCACCTGAAATATTTTTCAGGAAAAAGGCATTCCTATTCTTGGTAATGGATCCAGAACTCTAAAGGGTCTCTCTGATCCCCCCAAAGATGACAGATAAATATACCAGCTATATACCCAAGAGACTGAAACAGATTATTTCAAAACTGTTAATCTGCTTTTCCATCAAACGTGACACTGACCTTCTGTTTCTGCATGGTTTCCTGGGATGCAGGTGGAAAGGTGCATGGAACTCTTCCATGATTCATGTGATAGGGCAAAGGGAGGCTTGGATCTAGTGGCACCCATGGGACTGAAAGAGTGGCAGGTGCAGTAGGCAGATCACAGTGAGCTTTATGTAGGTTATATGATGCCCTTGTTGTCTTGTCAAGAGAACTCTTGTAGATTGCAACTGATGAATCTCCTGCAGCATGAGTCAATAAATAAGAGCCCTCCTGCAAACTAAAAAAATAAAGTTCAAAATGAAAGATATTGTAATAATTTATCTTCAGTGTACAAATAGTCATCATATTCAACAAAACATTTAAGCATACAGTGAAAACCATCCATATTTGGCAAACTGTAATTTTTCAATGGTGCCTTACAAAGCATGATACATATATGGACACAGACCCAAAGAAAAGATGCACTTTAAAATACATGCAGGATTAAACACGTTTTCAGGAAGATAAATGTCAACCAACTGCCCATCTCAAAAACCTTAGTCACAAATCATGAAGCTACAGAAATTATCAAGTGCAGGAAAACTTCTGTAATTCAAATAAAGAGGCTTCGCACACAGTACAAGAAACCTGCTTCACAAAAAAAAATTAAAAGACACTTGCAGACTGAAAGCCTAGAAGTAGCTAAATAAATAAAGAAAAGGGAGGAGCAAGAGAAAGGTTGCAATGTTGTACAGAGAAAGACACATGCTGTTATAAATCAAGCTGAGCAGGAGGGAACACAAACAGTATTATTTCTACAGATTAAGCAGAGACTAACAAAAAACTTAAGTCCAAACTTTAAATGTCAACCTACATGCACAATATTACAAGTCACTCCTGTGAATTCCTGTTTAATCAGGTCAGAGGTGTCCAGTCTCCTCTCAAGTAGTTCATAAAAATAAAGTTGTTCTTCTTTTGCATTGTTTATACAAAACCTGTAACCCTAAGCACATTTGTACACAGTACTGCATTATGCTATGCTAGATGTAAAAGAAGCTGTGAAATATTTCACATAACTGAAGAAAGAAAAATCAAAAAAGACTAAACAAGCATTCTATGGAAAAAACAGGATGACTTGGGTAATGTTGCAAATAAATACAGTCAACAAGAATGGAGCACTTACTCAGACACTTTCTTCAAAATGTGATGAAGTATATTTAATGAATTTGCAGGCCTGCGAAAAAGGAAAAAAAAAAATCTAAGAAGTAGTAACTTGCAAGGCTTGTTAGTATTTCAAATTCACTGCTAAAAAACCTACTAAAAATACTCACTTAATCAATCCAAGTTTTTCTCTTAAAATTTCTGGAGATATCTTTTCTAGCATAATAAGCTTTGATGTAAAAGCATCAATATGTCCTGAAAAATATTAATTGAATTAAAGAGAACAAATGCAAAAGCATAATTTGCAGACCTAATGCATTTTAAAAGGAATAGAAATTTTGCTCTTTTACAGTTTAGAATAGTGGAAAGTATTTATCAATGTTGCACAATAATGGAAAGTAAAATGTATAGCTGCTTTAAAGACAAACATCTGTCCATGATTCCAGCATATCTTACATCTTGGGTGATGTCTGGGACATACAACCTCATTTTGCCATGGCCTTAATCTCATTAGTTAGTTTGTATTTCCTCAAGTTCTTTTGATCCATATCATTATGCTTACTCACCGGACAGATCACAAAAGTTTATTTTTTACAACAAATTTAATATACTTGTTTTTCTATTCTGATAGAATATATGTTATATGAACAATTGTGTTACTTGATTTTCTGGGGGTTCTGTACCTTTGTCTCTTGATTTTTTCCCCTCACCTGAAAAATTACAATTTACAGTTCAGGCCCTGTGCACAGCAAATTGCTAAAGACTAAAAGGTCTCCTCATCACTTTATTTTAAAATAAAGGCTGACAGGAACAGTTTAGCCCACATTTTCACTTGATAAGCAATAAAGATCATTAGCACAGCTTGTCCACTGCTGTGGTAACCATCCCTTACCTTCAGGTTCTCTCTCATGTTGAGGTTTTCCCAGAAATTTGTTCTATTCCAGCTCCCACAAGGAGGATGAGGAGAGGGCAGCATAATCAAATATGACCTAGTCAGTGGAATTTACTGTCTTACTACAAATCTGCTCTCATAGGATGTGTAAATGCTTCAACTGTACAGTTAACACTGCTAAACCAAAGCATTTCACATTCCAAGCTAAACATTACTAGCAATTTGTCACGTGATGTATAAAAAGACTAAGTGAGAACACTCATTTTTAACAAATTTTAAAAAGATGCACCAGGACAACTCAGTTCTTTCAAACACTGTACACTTGTTACTTTTCTTGATATCAGTATTTTGTGCAAGACTAAGTAGCTAGGTTTAGTATTCTGCAGTGCTGACTAGTCAAAAAGAAACTTGAAGTCATTATTATCCTTTTGTGTTCTCCAGTCCTTACCAGCCTCTCCTCAAATCGGAAACTTCTCCATTTCTAAAGTCTTCGACAGCATAGCTGAGAGAAGAAAACATATGAACTGCTCACACCTAATTTATATTACTCTAACTTATATTTGAGAAGTGACTGATTGAAAACCCTTGACATTCAGTAAGTTACCCATACAGTAAGTACTTCTTCCCAACCCATTTTTCAAATAATTTTTATTTAAAGGCCAGTATTGTCATATTCAAGTGAAGGTAAACTATTCTTTTTGCAGGAAGTTTTGCTTAGGCACTTAATGCAAATAAGTGAATAATGGTCAGGGTAAAATGTTCCCATTAATCAGCAAAACTTATCAAAACTTTATTTACTGCTTAGATCAAGTACAAGTATCTTATCTGAGAAACAGGTCACAGAGATTACTCCCTTTGCAAATGCAGGATTTCCTATCTGCATAGGAAGCGGACTTAAATCAACAATCAGGCAAGGTGCTCTAGTAGCAAGAAGAGGACACTACTCTTGAGTTTGTTTGATGATATCTCTAATTTTGTGCAAACAATGACTACCTTCTCCAAGAACATACAAACTAAAAAATTCGACTTAATATCACACCTTGCAATTTCTGCAGGGGCCATACTTCCGTTTTATTTCTCATCTCCTGAGCTGGCAGCACTGCTGAGTCACTGCACTCAGCTGTACGGTTCTTCCCTCAGCCCCACAGAGTGATACAACACTGAAGAACAATGCTGGACAATTATGGGTCACAGACCAAGGTCCAAAGAACTTTCTAGCCATACTTACTTGGCAATACAAAAAATTGTTGAGATAGTGAATCAAGTTTTTTCAAGATCCAAGAACTCCTAAACAATTTAACAATAAGGTCTGCTACTTGTTCAAACCTTCACTTTTAGAGGCTTCACTTAAGATCTATACAGTCCCAGAACTGTCTGAACAAGAATGCAAGTGGTAGGTACTGTGTTAGTAATGGTTAAGATCACAGTTTTCAAACAGTTGTTCTATACTTTCACACTCAGACTCGAGGATAAATTTAAAAAGAGCAGTAAGTCTATGGCTCTACTATGGTTAATTTAAAAATTCCTTTATTATAGGACATGATATTTCACTTAGAGTAATTCAAATTATAGCATGATCTGAGAAGTCAAGTCTGTCTTTCTGCTTACACCAAACATATGACAGCATTAGTCTTCTTACTTTTAGGTATCAGGTTAATAAAAAGAATGAGACATTCACCCTGTTTTAAGTTGTCCATAATACAGGGATATTATCACCCTTAAAAAGTTGTCCCTGCAGTTTCAGGACAAAGCAGTTTTCTGTTGCAAAGAGACGTCTAACTGAATCGGGACACTTGCAACACTATTTTTCATAGCTCCCCAGAAATACAAACTGGAAGGCAAAATTTCACAGCTACCTTCCAATAGTTCTCAATGAGAGCAGACTGAATCCCCAAGTAGAATATGCTAACAATTTCCTGTTAAAAGCTGTGGTAGATGTTCCTTCATAAAATGGATCACTTACTTCCATGTATGTCTTTTTTCCTACTTCTGTTAGAAAGTACACAGCAGTACCAGAAATCTACAGTCCCCAATTTGCCTACCTGAATAAATCACATATTCTGTCCGTATCAAAAGTTGGTGACATGCTGAGAGTCCAATTCTGTATTTGTAGCAGACTTTTTTTTTTTTTTTTTTTTTAAATAGGGGGGGGAGGAGGCCTGCCTCATATACTGGGAGTACTAATTTACTGCACAGGACAGTGACAACCCACAGTAATCCTGTGCTTCCTCAGAGCACACAAAAGGAGAACCTGTGCGGACCCCAGGGTTTGCTGCTGAAAGAAACGCATCCAAGAGCTAACAAACACACACCCCTGGAATAACCAGTGTTTCTCAATCCCAACAACTTTTTCTCCCAAGCACACGAACAGAGAGAACATCTTGGAGACCAGGCCACTGAAGGCTGCCAGACGAGGGCTCTGCACCCATTTCACACCTAGCTGGTATCTACAAAGGAGACACTGAGGAGCCTCCGTATCAGAAGGGGATGGTTGTTTATGCCAGAACAACTCCTGCAGCATGCAGCCTGCTTTCTCCTGTACTCCCAAGAGCCTCTATAAAAAAGGGGTGTTGGCTGGATGAGCTGGCTGCAAACTCCTGTGCGCAACCCTACTTTAAATGATGGGAGGTTAGGTAGATGTGCATTGTTTCAGCTTGTATACTTTGTAAGCAGATTAACCCTCTCGCTACAGTTTCGCTATTTCCTCATGCTGCTTGTGACTCTGGAAAGGTTAATAAAAAGGTTGAAAGTTTCCTACAGAGGGTTATATCATTTCTGTACAATTCAGTATACTGTTCTGCTTGTTTAAAAAAAAAAAAAAAAAAAAAAAGAAAAGAAATACTTCAGTACTGTACATTAAGATATAATTAGAAGTGGAGAACTGTGTGCATAATTATCTCTGTTAGGATTATTTTTTAGAGACAGAAAAACCACAGCAAATATTGCTTTTAAAATTTACAGTTAGAAACATGATTTCCATTAAATATGGGCAGCAGACAACAATAGCTGCAATCAGCAAAACTATCACCTCAAATATATTACATTTCAAATAAGGTTTATAATTTTATGATAGGACACTAAGTTTGTATGTAAAAATTAGGAAAGAGAACTTAGCATTTCTAAAATAGTATTCTGATGAGCCACCAACAGCAAAAGTGTAATTCAGTGCACAAGTGGAAAGGTTAGGCAACCACAGGCCATAACTGCTGCCATAACAACCGTAAAAAACAGAGAATTTCTTCTGCAACAGGACAGCAAGTCAGTCCCCGCTGCAGAACATTCACTGTACAAACAGAATTGCCCTCACTCCATAGCAAGTGCCAAACATATTCTAAAATGCATTTTGACTAACCACTTTGTTGCAGATTCTCCCTTTTAAAACCTTATTAATTACAAGATATTTGGTATCAGAGTGCTCTCAATATACTAAAAAGGTTATTAAAATAATCGGGCCACATTCTTCATATGCATCATTTTCATTTCTCTACAGAATATATATATCCTAATAGGCATTAACTTTCCTGATGTTTAAAATGTCATTCTACAAAAGTGAATACAGCATTTTCTACAAGACACTTGCTAGTGAAACATTCCTTATGATGCTGCATTCCTAGTGTGCTTGGTTTATGTGATTTTGGATAAATGGCCTTTACAAATAACGTATCCTTCTGCTAACTTTTCCATGCTTTTTATCCATGCTTTATTGTGTTTTTATTTTCTGTGCTCTGAATTACAGCTGTCATCTCTTCTACACGAGATCTGTAGTTTCCTGCTTCATTCTCACTGAACATGTTACTTCTCATTCATAGGTTCTATTATATTATCTCCTGTTTCCATCTGCTGCACAATACAGAACAAGGAGTATCAAGACCATCCCTTTGACAGTGATGTTTGAAGTCATTATCACACATTAGGAAATTAAATTTCATGTATCAGTTTGATACAAACAATGGAAAATGTGTTTAAGTAAGATCATCCAGTGTTCAGAACTCCTGAGGAATATCATAGCTATGAAAAGTTTTCAATAAATTTATGCTATGTGTTTTTCTTCTTCCTGTCTGGAATTTCATTTCTGCAAAGCCATAAAATTATTTCTAGTACCTTAGATATGAGACACATGTACATTGTTTTCAAAGCATATAATTTATCTTGTTTCTGAATGACAGAATTTGGTTTAGCCCCATCTTGCGTGTTTTTCCTCATTCTTTTGTATCTTACCTGTCTACATGTTGTCAGTGTAGAAACATGAACATTATTGCTTGTTCTCAAAGAAAAGTAAGTTACATTTGAGCTTGCAGTATTGGAAAAGGTCAAAGGCCAAGGAATCAGTATCCTCTGAGCCACATACCTGATCCTCTGTTACTCTTCTATTTTGGTATGTAATAAGAAACTTATTTAAAATCATTTCACAAAATGATAAGATGTATTTTTAGCTCACATTTTATCAAGAAGTATTTTTACAACATGAATTATTTTATCACAGGAATGGTAAATGACTCATTAAAAAAAACAAACCAAAACAAACACCCCCCCCCCAATCCCCCCCCCAACCCAAAGATACTTTAAGTCATGAAGATTACTAACTTCACAGAACTCAACTCATGCTTACAGATACATTTGTCTTTGAAAGGCAGATAAACGCAGTTCTTGAAAACAAAGATTACTGGACGCTATTAATCTAAAACCGAAAGTTGAAATATCCTCATTTACCACCCTACAGAAATTTTATACAAAACACTTAATTAAGGTAAGTGAAAAACAAAATTAGAAAGTTAAAATAAATAAGGTCATACACAATATACCCTTAATAAATATTTGTCTTCTGTTAATTCTATGACTACTACATGTTTCTTAAGCAAAAATGAATACATGAACTTACCAATATAAAATAAGCATTCAGAATGCAACATACTCTCTGTCCACAACTGACATACTTCACTTTCTGTAAGAGCTTCGACACCGTAATAGGCTTGGTATTCTAGTTTTGGCAACAGGAATATTGGAGTAAGCTACAGAAGTGAAGATACAAGAAAAATCAGCACTGGCTGTGCAAAAAAATGTCCACAATTGAACTATATTTTGTAGCTGATAATCATCAGTCTTCCACTACAGCTGAAGTAACAAAGACATTACACAGATTTTGTCCCATTCTATGAAACCCACAGTACAAACTTCAGACTACAGAGAGACTATACAGAGGAAGGTGAAATGGAAGGAAAAAAAAAGCACCTAGGCAAGCTTTTACAAATAACAACATTTTGCTGCTAAGTACTTTTTCTATGCAACTAAATTAATTTGAAGTTCACACTTCTGTGCTCTACTGCCCTCTGCAGGAATTTAAGAAAAAATACATTGTTATAGTTCTGATTTGCCTGTTATTACTGGAATCCTGCCATTTATTCTCCTTGTAAGAATCTCACTTGAAATCAGAACCTAATGCTTGGACTCTCATCTGAAATCAGAGGCTAACCTTAACATGTTAACACTAACAGAGAAAATACAAGCTGCTTCTTACTGACAAATCACAGTTTAAATTTCAGGATGAATGAAAAAAACAAAACAAAACAAAACAAAACAAAAAAACCCCAGTGCTCAGTTTCTGATTAACAAACTAAGCAGCTACTCACAACCATTTATAAGCTCTGGATCAGAGCAAATAATAGCAAAGAGATGGTATTTCTTCAAAATAAGATTCTAAGCATGGAACCTTACCAAGTAATCAAGAGTTACAAAGATCTATTTCCATTTCAACAAAGCATAAACACCTCACAAAATGCCTGCCTATTCTGGTATTTTGGGGCAGGAGATACTGCATCAAATTTGTTGAATGACAAAATAATAAACTACTGAGGGTTCCAGAATAAGCTTTCCTTCTCCTGACGTTACAAGGAATATTTGGATTACACTTGCATTTAAAGAATTTTACTCCTCAGGACAAACTATTTGCTAACATGTGTACCACAGTCTTTTCAAGCAGAATGAATAGGATCTCTCTTTATCTTTAAATGCACCCTCTGTTGTTCATTCTATCTCCTATTTCTCTGCTTAACTAGGCATAATAGCAAGGCTGAATCCTGCTTGAAAGTATTTATGATTATGACAGTTCTCAAAGCCTTGGGCCAAAAAACTAATTACTGCATTAACTTTTAAGGATAGTTCAAACTGACATCAGTTTACATGACTATAATCCATGCGTAATACTGTAATGCAGTTGGAGTAAGAAATGCAGAATCATACTTGCTTATCTTCTAATCAAGCAGGTTTAAGAGATCACGTTATTCTTCCCCCTATTCTTACAGCAAATATTTACTTAAAGATGATATATGCTGTAGAGTTACAATTAAATGTAATAATCATCTGAATGAAAACACAAATACTATGAAGGACTAGGAATCCCAGAGATGCCAGTTGAGCACAACTATTTAAAACAAACCAACCCAAAAAAAGCTAACGGTAAAATCTGTACCTTTTGGGCTTTTTTCTTTTTATGGTATCGTGGCAATGACTTCACTTTTTGCACACTGCAACGCACAAGTAGCAACAGATCATTCAAACTAAATAGCTTGTACACGAGGTTGCCATCCTGAGGTGCTTTATACTCTGAAGGGTCTTCTTCAAGCATCTGAAGTTCATTTGGGAGCTTTCCTACAGAAAATAAATAAAACAGAAAATTACAAGCTTGCACATTCTTTACCATGAAGCTAATCAGTTTTTCCTCTTGCAGTAGATTTTTTTTTTTATTATTATTTCTTTTGTTTCCTAAGATAGGGTGAAAACCACCTCACTAGGCACAAGAAGTTGCATGTATTAAAAAAAAATTGGAAAATGGCCGCTATAGCTTTTAGAGAATGTATTTTTAAATATTCCACATATTTTATCCTAATCGTCATATTTCTTCTAGAAACAGAGCTGTGGGACTCTACAGCTGGACTGGAGTTCAAAGGCTGTTTTTTAAGCCACAGTCACTCAGCACAAAGGTGACAAAAATTTTATTTACAATGAATTCCTCCTGAGAGCCACCATGCATTTGTCAGTTACTGAAATAACTCCAGCCTCAGGTTTGGATGGTAGCATAAGCTTCTGTTCCAAATTGAGTTTGCTTCAACTTCAGTACTAACATATGAAAAGAAACACTTATTAGATCTCCAAGTGCAGTTTTGAGGTAGGTTAACAAACATCCCTGCATCCCTTAGAGATATTTTAACAAAGCATTTAAAATAAACAAGAATATACTCCAACTTGTTTAAGATTATTGAAAATTTATCCAGTTCTAGTTTTTGTCCTGCAGATATGTAGAAATATATGTCAAAACTACAACTATAAATATGTATTGCTGTAGTGCTATGACTAAATACATTTAACATTAAACGTAGAGTTTATGTGCACCTTTGAATAAACGTATACTGTGTTCATTATCATCCTAGCAACCAGAAATAATTTTCTGCTAGTAAGATATTTGACTTAGTTCTGGCTTTCTGCAAAGAAGACATGCATAAAGGTTTATCAGCTTGCTATAGAACTTCCAGTTTGTAGAATTATGCTTTCTATTCTTTCGCAGTCACACGTCAGCATCTTAGCAATATTGGTTTCACTACCTCTATTAAAAAAGAAAATAAAAAAATTCTATTATCCAACACCTGAATTCGATACTCTGGCTTTTTAAGAGACAGAGAAATAGGAAGAGTACCATGCGGTCACAAGTGGTGTCCCCCAGGGCTCAGTTCTAGGGCCAGTCTTGTTTAATATCTTTATCAATGACCTGGATGAGGGGATTGAGTGTGCCCTCAGCAAATTTGCAGACGACACCAAACTGGGTGGTAGTGTTGATCTGCTTGAGGGGAGGAGGGCTCTGCAGAGGGACCTGGACAGGCTGGATCGATGGGCCGAGGCCAACTGCATGAGGTTCAACAAGGCCAAGTGCCAGGTCCTGCACTTTGGTCACAACAACCCCATGCAGCGCTACAGGCTTGGGGAAGAGTGGCTAGAAAGCTGCCTGGCGGAAAAGGACCTGGAGGTACTGGTTGACAGCCGGCTGAATATGAGCCAGCAGTGTGCCCAGGTGGCCAAGAAGGCCAATGGCATCCTGGCCTGTATCAGGAATAGTGTGACCAGCAGGACAAGGGAAGTCATCGTGCCCCTGTACTCGGTGCTGGTGAGGCCGCACCTCGAATACTGTGTTCAGTTTTGGGCCCCTCACTACAAGAAGGATGTTGCATTGCTGGAACATGTCCAGAGGAGAGCAACCAAGCTGGTGAGGGGTCTGGAGCACAAGTCATACGAGGAACGGCTGAGGGAACTGGGGTTGTTTAGTCTGGAGAAGAGGAGGCTGAGGGGAGACCTGATCACCCTCTACAGCTACCTGAAAGGAGGCTGTAGTGAGGAGGGGGTCGGCCTCTTCTCCCTGGTAACAGATGATAGGACGAGGGGGAATGGTTTGAAGCTGCGCCAGGGCAGGTTTAGGTTAGATATTAGGAAAAACTTCTTCACTGAAAGGGTTGTCAGGCTCTGGAATGGGCTGCCCAGGGAGGTGGTAGAGTCCCCATCCTTGGAGGTATTTAAAAGAAGGATAGATAAGGTGCTTAGGGACATGGTTTAGTTTAGTGGTGGGATGGCAGGGTTAGGTTAAAGGTTGGACTTGATGATCTTAAAGGTCTTTTCCAACCAAAGCGATTCTATGATTCTATGCTGCTCAAACCCTTCAAACTGAGTAAGTAGACATGGTATTTTAGTTACAATTCAGTTAAATTGATAAAAACGTAGGAAGTAATAACACAATTTCAACTAAAACAGGTAGTTAACTGTTTCCATTACAGGTTAAGTAATTGAGATGAATTCCTATGTGATCAAATGCACAGCCAGTCAGAAAATACCAGCAAAACACGTTTTCCCACCAAAAAGCATTAATTCATTGTAATTAAGTATTTGAGAAAGAGTATCTGTCCTGATTCAACCTGCTTGGTTTCCTGTCAATTTACCCAACACAATAAAGTGTTTTAACTTCAATTGTACAACGCTCAGAAACAAT
The DNA here is from genome assembly GCF_000687185.1 of Egretta garzetta. Lineage (NCBI taxonomy): Eukaryota > Metazoa > Chordata > Aves > Pelecaniformes > Ardeidae > Egretta > Egretta garzetta. Next base: position 5,616,099 of record NW_009260435.1, on the reverse strand, counting down.
TCAGGCATGTGAGGAAAACCCTCAAAGTTCATGGTCCCTCGGATCTTCAAGACTTCTGGTTCTTGTCTGAGGTCTGTGTGTAGCATAGGTTCAATTTCCAGGTAAATGCCTGAAAACTTAAGAGAGGTGGCTTGTAGTGAGTCCTCATTAGCCTTCTGGAACAGGTTGCTAGGAGCTAAGAAACAGCATCTGAACTGGGAGCCTCAGAACTTAGACACCTACTTTTCAAGTATTCTTTTAAGTTTTAATTGCATAATTTGACTACATTTTTCTTCCACAGAAAATATAAAATAATTCCATTTTTCATTGACAAGAAGCTATTTTTGCAGACCAGACTATTCAAATATTTGAATTTCTGAAGAATTTCACTACCAAATGATTTCTTTTCATTGCTTAAAACCCTTGAGTAAAACAACTTTTTGTTTCTCTAAAGTAAAACAGTGTTTCACATTCACCTCTGCAGACAAACAGCTCCCATGTGCAAGACAGCAATTCTCACACAGAGAAGGTATTGTTAAAAAAAAAAAAAAAATAAGTCACAGCTCTAAATAAATGTAACAGAGCTCCTATTAGGATATTCTTCAGATGAAGGAGTTAAAAAATGTTTTTCTGTTAAATTTTACTGAAATTCTATTCCTTACATAATGATCACAAATACTTACGCTTTGGCACTCCCTGAAAAAGCCAAGTCCAGGTATTTTTAGAAGAGCTGTTGGGATTTGAGGCAGGGGCCGGCTGAGTTTCTGTGCTGGAGGTCACCAACACTTTTGGTGATTGAGACAGATGGGCTGGCATACTATTAGAATTATCACAGCTCACCACTGGCTGCTCATGAGCTTTTTGGGAAGGTGACTTGAGAAGTTCAGTTTGCATTTTCAAAATCTGTCCAACAGGATCAAATTCTTTGGACAACTTTCTTGTAGGCTTCCTGGAGGCATTTTTTCCCTGATCCATGATATCTGAGCAATCAGTCATGCTTGCTAATGGAATCTGGGTGAGGGAAGGTGACTTGGCAGTCTCTGCTGAGGTATGAGGAAAAGCATTTGGTACAGTCATTTTGCAATGATCAGTGTTTTTACAGTCTGTATCAATTATCAAACGCTCTTCATCTGTGTCACTACTGCATAAAGAAGTGTAAGTCTCATTTTTTTGTGCAGCATCAGACTCTTTCTTGAAACTAACAGCATTAGATAATGTATTTAATTTTGTCTCATTGCCCAATATTTCTTTGGTCATGATGTGCTGTGCTTTGTTCAGTCCTACCTCCTCTGAATGAAATGTTTTATGAGACAAATTTTCTTCAGGGCTGAAGCACAGAACGCCATCTGATGGAAGCTGCATGCTGGCATATGCTGAAACTCCTTGCTCAGAAATGGCGTTTTTCTCTTCTTCACCTCCACTGTTTATGGTGCCTGTGGTTTTTTTCCCCATTTTTAGGCCATGTGATAAAACTTTATCAGTGTGACTAACTGTAGGAAAAGCACTTTCCATTTTAGAAGTTCTTGAGAGCTTGACTGTTGCTCCAAAAGTTTCCAGTTCTGTAACATCATTATCAAAGTCCATCCCTGTGTCATCTGGAAGGGGAATCTTCCTGTACTGGTAAGTATCAGAAGACATCTTAACACAGGGAGGAAAAAAATAATATTAAAAGAAAATAATCAAACAAACAAAGAAACAGAATGTGTTAATCACAAGCAAGACACTGTCCAGTTGAAAACTTGACAAGTGTTCTACTATCCATATTTTGACATATTGAGAGAGGAGCAGTAATTGGAAAAAAAAAATCATCCTGTGTTTAACATAGAATATCTTAAGTCCTAGGAGTTGGAAGGTGTTTCAAAAGAGAAATAAAGTTCATAAAACTTTTCCCACTTAAATAAACTGATCAAAATATATTTTAATGAAGTAAACATTAAAGCTGGGATGCTGATGTAAAAGAAGCATTTAACAAAACTAGGCAGACATTTTAAAAAATAAGGTCCGTAACTCAGCAGTACAAAAATTACCAACAGGAAACCTAAATTTTCCTTCATTATAATGGAACAAGTAATGTAGGAATTATAACACAGGTTTTTGGATTTGTTTGTTTTTAAAGAAGAGGTGAAGCTACATACATCCCACTGAAACAGATTGTCCTCAGCTGGTTTATCCATTGATACATCAGAAATTGAAACGTAAGACGTTTTAGTTGCTAGGAAGTCCATTGGAATTTCATGGAAGATTTGGTTCCTCTCTCTTACTGTCATTTCCTTTCTCAGCAGTGGTGAATCAACATAAACCACTTTGGCTGGTTTGCTACCTTTTCAAGAACAGAAAGAAACTGAGTACGTATTAAATGAAAGGGAAAAGGATTGTTGTATAATTTAAATAATAAATCTTTACACTTCCAATTATGGTCAAATCCATTCCAAATTCACACTAGAAGAAGTGAAAAACTATTCTCTCTCTCATTTATGACAGAAAATAAAAGTATGTCCAGATACAGCATGAATTATTAGGATCCTATGGTAGCAATACACACCACATTAAGTCAATCATATATTAAATGCAGTTCTAAATAGAGAATTTATAAAATAAGAATTTATGATTCATCATACCATACACTGCATTGTATCATCAAAAGTATTCTGTTTTCCAAAAATATCTTTTTTTCTCCTTTGAGGAATGTAAATTTTTTTTGTGTGTTAAAGTCTCACTGCCCAAAAGTGATGGCTGCCATTTATATTCCTTCTAATCAGTAACTATGTCCTGGCTCTGCGGCCCCACTCACCTTAACACACACACAAATCACATTCACCCCAAAATAACAGCAATACCCTGCCCAATATTATATGGAAAGCAAAGGCACATGGTGAACATGTGAATCTGCTATATAAATTTGTGTGAAATGCACATAACATGAATATTCCAAGACAACTACCATTATAAATACTAACATAAAAAACGTCTGGTATATTAAAACCAAAGAAATAACATATTACCAATGGAATGCTTGACAACTGAAGTATAGCATTCAGATAAGTGGATTGGTTTATTCAAAACATTCTTTTTGCAAATGGGAAAAGTGATCTCCACAGACATTAACTATTAATTCATGATTCTATGATGTAAATAGGTCCTTCTAATTCCAGAAAATGTTTGCTCTGTTTTTTCATAAAACTTCAGAAATCTTTTTTTAGCTTATTGAAATCAGTTCAATTAATAATTTTAACAGCTGCATGCAGTTGTTTTGTTTCCAAAAAGAGCAGCTTACAGTTTTGAAAAGCAAGAGGACATTTAACTGATTTCCCCCCCCCCAAGTGGAAAATAGCTGTATGTCCAAATTCAACGTTAATAATGGTGATACCTCTAGAGGTTGTTACTATTCTCAGTAACAAGGTGGAACAAGGTGTAGAAAACTATTAAATGACCTTGCTATCAGCTTTCCTCCTTGAAAACAGAGGACAAGCTATAGCAATGATTTTTTTAAAGTTCATTTTTTACAATAACTTCAATTAAACTGAACATTTTTCTTTAGAATAAAAAGGTCCCTGACTCCTTACCAGACGACAGCTGAAAGCCATTAACTTCAGATTTTTGCCCTTTAAGATGTGTGAACTAAATAAGTCAAATTTTATTACTTTGTTTGATTCTTTAAATTGAAAACACGGAAGTACTTAAGAGAAACTATTTTCTTACAGCTGCATTCTAGAGTGCTGCTTCTTCAGAAAAGCTAAAAATCTGAGCTTATAATTACAATTATGATTTTCATTAATCTTAGCTTCTTTTTCAAATAAAACCAAAACTAAACTATTCTATTATTGTGTGAACTAAACCAGACTACCTTCTACCTTCCCACAGTTGTTTTTACTGGATTTTCTAATTTCCTGTTCTTCAAACAGCTAGAAAAGGATTATGAGAATATATAAAGATCTTCATGGACAAAACCATAATTTTTGTAACAATAGCATACTATACCTGCAATGGGGATAATTTTAATACAAACTGGAATTTCCCATTGTTCCTTGTAGTTTATTCCATGATTATTCAGTAAAGTAAATAATGATCGATTACTTAAAACAACTTGAGGACAGTATTTCAGAGCAAGTTTTTCTGCATTTGAATCTGAACTAATATCCTAAACAGAAAAAAAAAGTTAAATTTTAAAGGTTTTTAAGACAGATACATCTAAATTTAAACTCAAAAGAAAAACTCCAAACCCAAACAAACACAGATTAACCCCATTCCCCCGCAAAAGCCCAAATACCGCCAGAGTGCCAGGCTTCCAAATCAAATCAAGCAAAAAAAAAAATTCCCCTGAAGGTTTTTGACTGAATTTTACGCATCCACCTTGCAGCATGAGAAAATATACCTTCTTAACTTGTATCTTTCAGTTGATTTCCATTAATTTGAATTACTAGATTGAATAGGAATTTGGATGATCATGAAATATGGGAGTGCAGAGCACAAAAAAACCCCAAAATGAAACAGATTCACTCACACATATATTGCAGATCGTCTTACGAGTTAAGTATTAATATAGTAAAGACATCTAACATTCAAGTATGGTTAAAACTGCACAGTTGTTTGAATACATATAAAGAATCTTAAAACAAATATAAAAACATGAGGAATACAAATTCAGAATTGAAGTTATAAAGTTATCAAATATCATGAGTACAGGTTTCCATGAAGAAAAGAGGCTGGTAATGCTCACGAGGTGGGAGGAGAACACCAAGGACTAAGAAGATAATAGAAGCCCAGGAGCACTGAGGACCACGAGGGAGAAATAAGAAAAATCTAGCTATGTTCTGTTTTCTGCCACCTGAGACATCATCAGAAATATCCTGTTTATAGCTGTAATGTCTCTTGAGGTATATATCATTCTCCTGCATCACCTCTGCTACCTTCTTGATCAAAAGTGTCTTTGTAACCACAGTGCGTTTGTTGAAAGTTTTGGTTTTGATATGTGAACAAACTCCTTAAATTAGTGGATAACAAGTTATCTGGAATAAACAGTCACTAAAAATTAGTTCTACAGAATGAAACACTCATTGATTTTCTCTGTGGAAGAACACAAACAGAAACATCGGATACTTAACAGTAAGGTGGAATGGAATCTAAAAACTGTTCAACTCAGAAATGGAGTTTATGGTGTTTAGCAAAAGAAATTCCCAGGGTAAGCTAACCTAATCAACTTTTCAGAAAACTAGATAAAGTATTTCTTCTTACCCTCAGGACTTCATTCTTAAATCAGAAGCCTTTACACCTACATGCATTCATGTGTATGGATACACATTCACACACACAGAGTCCAGCTTAGAAATTGCAAAGCAAAGTTTAAAAATAACACCACAGTGATAAATAATTCTATCTAGACTTCACAGACACTGCGTTCCAATTTAAGGACCTCTCTAATGTTTCCCTGAGGAAGTCCCTTCAAGAGGCACTAGGTCCAAAACATAATAACCCAACTTTTGAAGAGGGCAGTGTGATTGTTGTAAATGAAATACTAAACAAATAATCATATAGTATATGTTCCTATGCTATAAGATGGGTAAGATTTGGGGGGGAGGGCAGAGAGGGGAAGAAACTTAATGCTACCACATAAAAAGCACCAAGTTACTCTTCTCTACAAAATATGCCTTAAAAACAAAAATCAAAAGGTTACTTACATCGTGCATAATAGAAGCCTTTTTTCCTGGACTTACAATAGATGTAACAGTTTTATAATCTGTGGGCAGTTGAACAGGCATGGTAGGGAAATCTGTTTTACCACGTCTTACCGTACCCTTGAAGACATGAAGCAGTATCAGAAAATAGCTTTAACTAAATCATGCAGATGCAACATCGCACTTTTTATAATTAAAAACAAAATTAAAACTATATAATGAAAAATATTAAGAACTTACACAGGTTCATTATGAAGTTAGTGTGATATTAAAAAAATATACTATTAATGTAATCTTTTTAAAGGTGTTAACAGCCTTACCTCCAAAATAATTTCATTAACATTTTCATTAAAAATCTTAATTATAAATTATAACCCCTAACCCAAGTACTAAATAATACTTGTAAAAACCCTGAATCCTTGCATAACACAATCCAGATGTTAATTCTACTTATTTGAAAATAACACCAAAACAATAAATATATGCAAGATATTACCATCACAAGAAGATTTTTTTCCAGCCTAAAGGTCAACTGTGTATGAAACTTTCCTCCCATGATACCCATGATCTCCTGAAGTGTGTAAAACTCAGGATACTTTTGTACATATCCAATACAAGCACGTAATAATTCCTAACATAAAAAGAAAAAATAGTTTACACATTTGTATCTTTCATAAGAATTTCATTTTTAAAAGTTTTTTCTGCAACTGCAAGTTGCATTTGTACACACTTTCTATAGACAATACAGATATATTTAGCAGATTACTAACAGACCTGTTAGAGACCCTGTTTAAAAACTCAGAGATATCACTACAACTCTCTAATAATCTTACAACCACTGGTACCAGAACTGAAGCTTACTCTAAATTCTCCTCAAACCTTCACATGCAAGGCTAACAATATATGCACACTGGCTCAGACCAATCATTAAAAAAAATTTTTTTAGTACAGTTTGAACTGTGCTAAACCAGGTAATTATTTTCTTTCCAGTTTATTTATCTTGGCTTTCAGAGGTACTAGTATTTTTTTGCGTTACTAGCTAATTTATACTAGGCCTAGGTAAAAATCGCAAAGGTAAAGACATAGGAAGATTCCATATGCGTTGAAACTCACTTTCATGTCAACTCTAAATCCTAAGATATTTTTTCTGATACCTGAATTACATATTTAAGATATTTAGGTTTTATTTAGTAACTACAATGAGTTATTTCTACAAGTATTGTTTAAAACTATTAAAAAAATATGTGCCTCTGTTTCATTTTTAATTCAGGAGATCAGCTGAACTACAAATAAGACTTCAAGTTTGGAGACATATTGTGTGACCAGATGACAAGAATGCTTAGAAAAACAGACCAGGTATAAAACACCCAATCCCAATTTTTAGGAAAAAAGGCAAGATTTTTCTCCCCATGTGTGCCCAAACCATGTGTTAACATGAAAACAAATTTATCTTGTACATGAAAAAGCACACAATAAAAAGTGTTACTGTCAAATAGAAGAATCCTTCTGAATTTAACGAAATGCTCTACTCTCTAATAAACACATCTATTTTTCTGTTTTATTCTGTAAAAGAAAATGATGCGGCACTTACTAGAAAAGACTGAAGTTCTAACAAAAAGTATTTAAGTAGGTCATTTCAAATAAGGCAAGACACTGTGAGTAAAACAAGCAAGAGCAAGTCAGCCCACTGATGGGAAAGTTTAATTAACCTGTGTTCCAGAATTCTTTTCCTGAAATGTGCTATTAAACCAAGAACGATACATAAACTTGCATTCATGTTTGATTTTAAAATCAAAGTGGATATTTAACACAGCATGAACTTGCAGGTGACTGTGATTAAGGTGACTTTGTAACATGCTGCTGTAGAGGAAAGCTTAACATTCTGTCCAGTAGCGTATATTTAGGAGCAACTTGTTAAGGTAAATGCGTACTTAAACCGCAACTTCTCCCTTCCCAAACATAAAGATGTCATTTACTTCCTTGGTGACTAAATCTTTGTAGAGTATTGTATTCATTGACCTCACTTACATCTTATCTTACTGGCTACAATAAACTGTGGGCCCAGCCATGCTGGACAGCATAAGGGAAATGGCAACTTCTCATGTCTCATCCCAACATGGAATCAGCAGTTCAGGGAACACCAGATCCCACGAGCAGTGCCTACATATCTTGATCATGACTTCAGTATGACTATTTAAGAAGAGAATGAATTAAACACAGTATTGGTAATTACCTCAGTATAACGTAGTGCATCTTCAGAGATGGTATTGTAATCTTGGGCGCAGCTTTTTGCAGCGTTTTGGGCAAATTTCATAAATTCTGCAATTTCATTGTTTACTACTTCTTTCATTTGCTGGGGGGAAGGAAAAAAAAGTCTATTTTTTAGGATGGAATGGGATCATGTGGGCTAGGTATGTAACCAACAAAGTTTCCTGAGGTAGTACAAGTGATGGTATGAGGAAGGGCACACATTCCACTTGTTGCTCAATTTGGCAAGTCTTTGCATGTGTTCAGAGTTTCACTTAAGTAAAAAAAAAAGTTTACAATGCCCATTTCCTTAAAAAAAAAAAATAAAAATCTCAAAACAACAGAAAGCCACCCCACAAACAGCAAGCTTCTTTTGATCATACAGTGTTGTTTTACAAAAAGTAAGGCTACAAGAGGTGGTTGGAGCAAGTTTACATGACAGCGCCACAAAGATATCTGAGTTTTGACTTCATAAGCAATTACATCGTAAGTAACAATGCAGTTGGTACTGATTTACCGGGGAATGACATTCCCATTATTACAGCATAAAATAAAGGAATTAGCATTAACAAGGAAGCATGGGAAACCAAATACAATGGCTCAAAACCAGTTGTTGATTAATTATGTTATACAGGATTCAACTAAAATGATACTTCCACCAGCATGAGACATAGCCTTTCACTATTTAAGCATCATTGCTGAGACTGAGTAGCAAGTGTGAACTTGTGCCTTCAACTCCTGTAAGCACTGATGTGGCAAGCAAAGAAGGTCAACGCACAGGTCCCCTCACATGCTAATGAAGGAAGTTCCCATTACAGGGTGCTGTCAAAGATCACATCAAAACTTATCCATCTCCTAACATTGTATGACTCCCTCTGTGATGGTCATGTGTAGATACATACACACTTACCAGATAAGTGAATAATTCTCTTTGACTTGCTGCATTAACTTGAAAATGGTTTATTCTTTTTGAGTACTTAGTCATCAGATACAAGTATGTTTTCTGCTCCTTCTCAGTCAAACAAGAGGTAAATGGATAGGGGAGTCTAGGTTCTGGAAAAGGGTGGTTGTCAGTTGTGCTTTTAGCCTCCACTTCAACTGTACCTGCAGCCTGCATGCTACAAGTCTGTCTGTTTTCTGAAGAGTTTGCCAATGCCTCCACATTTTTCTTTGCCTCCCTGAAAGAAAAGTAATAAACTTAACACTTTTCAAATAATATTTTTTTCAAATAAATATTTGTTAGAATGAATGAAGGCAGTCATGCAAGCCTAAACTTAAAATCCATCAAAATGCACACTGTGCAATACTGTACTATTCCAATTTCCAGTCTATGTCATTTCTTACTCTGATAATTTACCTGGACTATCAGACAAACCCTTAACCCCAACAGCAGGTTTGCCACTGGTTTAAGAATGAAAAAAAATAATTTTATTTTTAAACAAAATAGTGTATATATTTCTCACCTCAATATTGAGTATACAGACTAACTAAATATGAAACTGTTTCTTTGTTCTGGAAACACCCTTTATTAATGAAAAGATAGAGTCTCAACATTTTGTCATTCAACGATGGCTGGTGTTCAGAAACAGTTTGCACTCAGGAAGGTCTAATTTATGAGTTAAAGTTATGATAGTAAGAGAAAGAGTTAACTAGAAAAAGCCTTTCTTTCACTGTAAAAGTAAATTAAAACTACTTAATTGTAACAATAGAAATGCCAGATTTCAATGAAGAAATTCCTAAAACCAGAGTCCACCATTCAAGAGTTTCATTTTCTACTCTAAACAATGCTGTAATCGGTTGCCAAAAATAATACCAGGCTAAGGCAATGGGCATAGCTGCTCTAACAACAACAAGGAAGTAATATTAAAAAGCTGATTCTATTATTAACGGTTGGACTTGATGATCTTAAAGGTCTTTTCCAACCTAAACGATTCTATATGAAGGCCATCCTAGCCCTGCTCTATTTAAAATAACTGTTCTTGAGAGAGAAAATATTTAAGGTTAACAAAATGAACATTAACTGCTGATCTTGGAAAGAGCATATTTTTCAGATACAGTTTCAGCAGTAGAAAACATCTCAAGTGTTATTCAAACCCAGCAGTATCAACGTCCACAGTTCTTAATAATACTTCACAGCTGTCTCTCTGAATAAGAGAATGTGTCCACCCTTGTGGCACAAACTGGCAAATTTAATTAAGCTGCAGCAGCGACAAGATGCTGACTCAGATATGCCAATGTAGGAACATCAAGAAATTCTAGCAGCTTAAATTGGCTATATTCAGCACTGAATGAAATGGCAGCACATCAAGATCATTTTGGTATGCAGTACTGTCACAGTCTTCATCAGGGTGCAAACCAAAATAATCTGACAGAGCTTTTCTGTCCACATTTACAGCATTATACTTTATTTGATCTGACGGCTTAAATTTTTCCCCTTCATTTTATCAGCAACCTGCTTTCACAGCTTCTATGGTGAGAGAACATACACTTTAGTAAATACCTATCAGAAACCCCAATATAAAAATTGACAAATTTCCTCCAGCTTTTACTTTCACATTTGCCCCAACAGGTTCCATTGCTCTTCCTCTTGCCTGTGGCCACACAGCCCAGTTCCATAAATTTCTGAATTTTTCTGGTTGCAACCTCTCTTCTGGCTAATAAAGCCACTTCTACCATACACAAGTGAACACAATCCTAACTCGAGTACAGTTATGTCTACTCCATAAACCCTTTTTCTGCATCATCTAAAAGAAGATTCCTACAGTAATATCTAGCGTACGCAGCAGCAAGCTGGGAGGGCTGTGCTCATCTCTTGCCAGTTCAAGGAAAATTGCTCCAATAGAGATGAACCAGAAAAACCTTCTCTACCTAAAGATGTGGGATACAGAAAGTCACGTGATGTAGACAGGTGTTCCCCTCAAATGCATGTTCTCAGTGTCAGTTCATTAAAATACACTAATTCCCCTTTATAACAAATTACTTCTCCACATGCTGAACTCCCCACTTAGAACACAGTAGCTAACTTGGTCTCTCATCTGCATTCTTTGTGGTGTGAATGTTCACCCACCATGAGACACCTGTCCCTCCCTACCAACTTAACAACTTCTTAAAAAAAATAATAGCCTAAATACAGTTCTCTAACTTCTGAAATCCAGCAGCATGAGCTATGCTTTTCACTAAGCAAACCAAATGTTGATTCTACTTCCTCAAGAAAATTAAAACTTAAGAAAAAAAGACAAAATGTACAATCAATACCACCTGTGTTCACAAAATTTCATTTCCCATTCTTCAGCTAATACTCTATATAGTTTCTTCATTACTTAAGGAATTAATGGCATCTTAGTGAAGATGTACCTAACACACTGTACGATCTATGTTAAGTTGGCTAATTCCAAAAGATACAAATGATTTCAGTGTACGCTATCGGCAGCCTTCTACAAAGTGAGAAGATATGGACAGACAAGACAACATTAATTTCTACAAAGAATTAGGTCTGGTTCACGGGTTACAGGATCCTTATCGTGACCTGTTAAGAGCGTGGGTCAAACTTCATCCCTCTTTGGTACATAAGAAAAAGCAAAAAACCAACAAGCACCACCCCCAAAAAGTAACCCAAACCTCCAAAACACTACCCCACACTCCAGAAGTCCACAGGTCCCAACCTAGACTCTTCCTGCTTTCTGAGGTTTCACAACAGGTAAAGCACAGACAAACAGCTGGACCAAGGAGCATACGGGATAACATGCACCTTTCCCCCAAAACAGTAAGGGTATCAATAGGATGATGACAAGAACAGGAAATTATAACATAACAGAATATACCTGTTTGATAAATGCCATAGTTCAGAGAGGCCTGGAGCCAGTGAATACTTTTCATAAATTTCACGTGAGAAAAACACTTCACTGCCATTTTTTGGTGAAATATCCCTGATGATAAAAATAAAAAAAACCAACAGAACAAAATAAGAGCATTGCAATACACAAAAAGATAAAGGCCACATCTTCCCCTGAGAAGCAAAGAACAGAATTACTTCTTAAAAAAGAAAAAAAAAATGTTATCTCCAGTGTTTCCACAATCCCTCTTTACATAAGTTACATATATACTGTCTAATTCCCTGCTGGTTTTCATTAGTAAAATACATGTGTTCTTTGCAGTCCAGAAAGAACAATTTCATTAATACAGGGTATAAATTCTAGATATGGCAAGAGAAATGCTGATGGAGCTACACACTTTCAGGCATTACTAATCAAACCCAAACATTGCGTTGAACTTACTACAAATTTGAGAAAGAATCAAAGAATTTCTTTTTGATTTTTCAGAAAATAGAGATTTATGTTCTAGATAGACCTTACCTTCCAAACAGTCCTTTCTCCTCCCCCCCCTTAATACAGCCTTTCCAGCGTATAAGCTTTACACAATACCAGTCTTCCCAAACTATTTGAAAGGCATGAGAAAAACATTTATTTCCGTCTTCCTCACAAATAAACTAATTCAAAAAACTCACCTCTCTAGGTTTAAAAAGCTGAATTACTTCCTTGGAGGGCTTTTCATATTAAAAACAGGAACAACGTCACTACCCCCAAACCGTATCGTGGGTGAGTATTACTTAGTTCCTCATTTCCAAGCATACGTAAACACACGAGCTAACCCTCCCCCAAGCACAGCGCACTCACTCCTCCCTCCTTCCACAGAGAGAACGACAAAAAATGGCGCCGTCCCG
>NW_009260435.1:5583663-5602961 GCF_000687185.1 Egretta garzetta | reverse complement strand
CGCCGGCCCCGGCCCCAGCCCGCCTCCAGCCCGCCTCGCCGGGAGATGAAATGTGCCTAAGGCTTCACCGCGCTGTGGGCTCCGCTCCGACTCCGCGTTTTTCACTAAGGTGTGGCCCTGACCAGACGTTGGGTGCCTCGAGCGGCAGTTCCCGCCCTAGGTGTGTGGAGGTAGCTGGGCCGGACTCTTTCGGGCGGCTCGGCCCTGAGGGGGGGTTGGAAGCGTGTGTGAGAGTGCTGAGGTGCCCCGTGGATGTTGCTGCTTTTATCACCTTCCCTGCTCTCCTGGGATTACAGTTTCCCTGGCTTGCTTCCCACTCGTTAACGTGGGCAGAGCCACAAAACCTGTTTTCTGATAATCAGGCTTCCCTGTGTGGTAAAATGTGGAATTCAAATATTCTCAGTAGCTGTAGGCCTAGGTGATGGACACTCGTTTGCTTGTGGTGTTACAAAAAAAAAAAAAGGTGATTCCTTCACAGCTGTATAGATGGAGAAACGAAGAGGGAAGTGAGGATTATGGCATGAAGCAATCAAAGCGTTCAGAGCACCTAGCCCTGTAACTAAAATGCTGATCGCTATACATAAATACATAAAAATACTGAGATTATTCAGAATGATGTCTAAAACCACCAACAAAGAATTCTCTTTAGCTTGCTTGCAGATCAGTTTCAAGGACATTGATTTTAATTTTGCCCTTTTGTGGTTTGTGTATCTCGGAGAAGCGGAAAGGTTTCAGTCTTCCCTATGGATCCACCCAGAGCCCAGTCCTGGAGGTGGCCTTGTAAGGAGTAATTTTACTTCAGTCCCCAGGTATGGTCGCAGTTACTTGGTCAAATGATTAGAAGACTTACCCCAGATTGTGAACGTGGCAGGTTAAATCCTACTTCAGTCTGCAGCTTTCTAAAACCTGCAGTGTCTGGTGGTTTGGTTTTTTTTGTTTTTTTTTTTTAATAGTGCTACTTCCTACGTACCATCTTTCTACTTCTGTGACATAAACATGAACATCAGGAAATACTTTTTCACTGTGAGGGTGACCAAGCACTGGCACAGGTTGCTCAGGGAGGTTTTGGAGTCTGTCCTTGGAGATAATCAAAAGCTGTCTGGACACGGTCTTGGGAACCAGTTCTAAGTGGCCCTGCTTGTGACCTCTGGAGGTCCCTGCCAACCTCAGCCATTCTGTGATGCTTTGAAATAGTTGGGGATCAAAACTACTACCTCCTAACCCACAGTTTAGCTTTCCTTATGGGTGGGCACGGGAGTCCTCAGTTTGTCTCTCACTTCAGAAAAATTCCTGCATTTTATATTGAACATAAATAGTTGTTTATATAGTTGTTGCCTAACCTTTATCTTGGAAATCTTCTGTGAGTGGAAAGATTGCGCAGGAATTGTGTCCTGAGAATGAGAAAATTAAATCTGGGTTTTCAGTGTCTCAAAGACTGCTTTAGTCCTGGAGCTGCTGCAGAACAAATGGCACTACTTAGCGCAACAGTTCTAAGGAAGTGATTACTTCCACTAATATTTTTTGTAGGCTTGATCTGTAGGTGAAGGTTGCTTCCAGACACAGTGCTTCAAAGATAAATGCTAATACCTGTTTCTGGATAATGGTCAGGCGTATAAATACTGAGCTGTTAAAGCTCTGTCAAGACTGAGGTATTTCTGGCTAGGTGCAGAAGTAGAATTTTACATGCCTGAAGTCTTGAGACCAAGCGTGCTGCTGACATTTGGTGCTCCCAAAGTTGGCACAGCAGAGGGGAGTTGCAACTTTGAATTTTGATGCCTAAATTATATTAAAACCTCAATTCTGATACCCCAATCCTCATTTAGATCTAGCCCAAAGCAGTATGTCCAAAGTCACTGGGAAGGCCTTAAGCCAGACTTCTTGCATCTTGCACTTGATGCAGTGAACTGTGATTTCAAACAAGATGACACCTTTAAGGAGAGGGAAGCTAGATTAGTCCACATGTATTCTGAGGAGGTTTAAAGCTCTTTTTGGCCAAAAGGGGAGCTTAAAAGGTGCTCAGGAGTCTTCTTGTTTCCCCGCTGCCAAACATTACTTGATATATATGCTAAACAGCTCTGACATGCGTGCTTGGAAGCACAGCTTAATTTCGTAACGGTGCATTCCTTAAGTGATAAGCCATGATTCAGGAAAACAAACAAGATGCTACTGACAAAAAATTACGACAGGTTTTTCCATTAGAAGCTGAAGTTTTATTACAGGATAACAGTACATAAAGCACATCTAAAATCGATGTGTTCAATGCACTTAATAAAGGTAATGTAATATTAAAGGTACAGTTTCTAAGTACAATATAACAACATTCATATTAGAATGAAAATTGGAGTATTTAAAAGACAACATTAAATCTCTTATTTTTACAGTCATATTTACAAAATGAATCAAAATACTTTTTTCGGGACTGAGTAAAATAACAAACTTGAATATAAGCAGGCTATCGTGAGTTGGAAAGGTCCATGGAAGTGAAAAGTTAAAGTGATTGGGTAAAGATCATTAGCAAAGGTTTAGTACAATACCACTTTAGTATTCCTCTTGATGGCTTACATTTTATTGTGGCTAGAAAAGGAATTTATACATACTGTACACATAACAGCATATATTTACATGTACAGTATAATTGCATTTAAACTTGTGTGTATTTACAGAAATTTGAGCATATCACTCAACGAGGTTTTTGAAGTCTATGTGCTTAATCTTCAAACTGATGTATATTTGTAATCAGCATTTATTCTGGTCTTGTTACATTGAACATTTAGTAAACAGGGAGAATATATGTTAACCAAATGGTTTTGCATAAACATATCAAACTATTAAAATTAAAACAATAGGGAGAACATGTTCCTAGCATTACGTATAGGTTAGTACATAAAAATTTATGAGTGACTCCTTTTCTCTTTGAAAATATCAAAAGGTGACTTGAATCAACAAGGGAAAATAGAATTGTCATGGCTTATATTTAAATAAGATTGTAGCTTCAAGAGGTTTTTAGAATTGTCCTGATAGTGTTTGCAATTAAACATTCCACTTATGAAAATATACCCATGGTGCAGTAAAGTTTGTATTTATTTTTAGGACAACAGTATGTTTGCTGTTTAAAAAAAATTATTTATATATATATATTCCTTGGATTGAGGGTATAAAAGCAGTGCATGGAAGCCAAGAATCATGGCTTTAAAATTCACTACCTTCTATTATCAAAAAGTGCAGTAAACAGAAACATTGTATTTAATAAATTGCTCAAAAATCTTTGCTAAAGATCTTATAAATTCAGTAATATTACAGAAAAATTCTAATAAATATTTAAAAGGTTAATTACCTCCTTAGTTAGATATTTGATATCCATCAGTTTTTAAGAATTAACATGAAAACAATATCTAGAATGAAAGGAACAGGGGATAGGAATACTTTTAAGGGTACATGACTATGTAAATTAAGGTATACATGAAAAATAAAAACAAAACCCCCAGACCTGACAAAACGTTGCAAATTCCACTTCTTAACTAACTTTAGTTGCTAATGGCTGTCCTTGGATATGTACACATGATTTATAAAGCATATCCAAGGACTGAATTTAGCCATCCATCATGGAAGATTTACAGAAAATTCCTATTTACAGTAACTGGAGTTAAGTGTGTAGGCATGGCCTAGTAACATCCGCAGTTTGAGTGTGTACAGATCCTATTTAAAGTGAAGAGGGAGGAAGGCACCCAGCAGAATAACATCTATAAATATCAGATGTAACGACAGGATAGAACTCTCCCAACAAGCCAAATAACTACCTCCCTTTCAGACAGACAGCATATCGTAATTACTTTATACTGGCAGATCAGCTGTTTTTCTTTTTTCTGATACAATACAGGCAGACTGTTTTAGCAATCAAAAGGATAACAAGCTGGACAGAACATTTTTAATAACGTTAATAATTAATAATGTTAATATTGTAGGAAAAAATTCTACATTTGATATCAAGTATCTGTACCGGTGAAGTAATTTTCTCCTTATTAAATATACTATAGAATAATTTATATAATGACACTATGCATTTAAAGAGAAAACCATGTCCCAAATCTTGTACTCTGATACAGGTACTTGTTGGGCATATGTTGGTGTGTATATATATATATACACAAATATATATATATTTATATATAGTTATACTCAGTGAAATTAACAAGACCCAAAGGTGGTATTGTCTAGGAATAAAAGGGGTTTGTTTGCTTTTGTTCACAAAAGTAACTTATCTAGCACCACACATCAGAAAAACACAAAAATAGCACACTCTAGTTCTAAACAGCTATGTCTAAAATAGATTATATAGTAAAACAGATATTATACAGCATAATGTGGTATTTGATAAACAGATAAATATTTGCACTGTGTAGGCTGTTTATAGTATAACTTTTATCTATACAGAATGAAAGCAAAAAGTTAACTGTATAGAGGTGAGCAGAACAACATTAAATATTATGACTCCAAAGCAGAGACAAAGTTAAGAGTTGAAAGAATAGAGCAAGATAAAATGTTTACAGGCCATTACAAGTCCTTAAATTAGTAATAAAATAAGGAATCAGTTGCTCAAGTTTAAGAAAGCAGTAAACAAGAGATTGCATTTACATGCAGATGTCTAAAACTTGTATTTTTTTTAAATCTATGCACAAAAAGTCATTTGTTTTTATTGCTTGACATTCAGTTATGGCTAGAGTATTTTTAACCTTTTTTTTGTACTTTGGAAACAAGAATATTGTTAAAGGTGCCATAAAAATGGACAACATTGAAAACAGTTTGCAAATAAACCACCTAACACTGCAGTTCTTTGTACATTTTAAAAAGCCTTGTCTGGGGTTTGTCATATGTTAAATATATTTAATCTGGGAAAATACATTGTAGCTTGAAGCCTCCCATTGGCCCAAACATCCAATACAAAAACACATCTCCAGAAAAGGAGCAGGCAGACAATACAGTTACATACAAAGAAGCAGCCAGTTAATGTCCTAATAGTTCAAATATTCACCACTGTTCCATAACTTGTTTTTAAATCAATGTAGAAATGAGGAACATTTTGGATTTAGAAAGGTGTACAGTACGTATGCCTTTTTGTGAAATAAAATTCACTGTATTGCTTATGAATTCTCTGCATTAGATAGAGATAGAATTACAGATTGCAAGTTCCTGTAACGTTTGTGCATCTACATTAAGACTTTGT
Organism: Egretta garzetta; assembly: GCF_000687185.1. Taxonomy (NCBI): domain Eukaryota; kingdom Metazoa; phylum Chordata; class Aves; order Pelecaniformes; family Ardeidae; genus Egretta; species Egretta garzetta. The sequence continues at coordinate 5,597,740 of NW_009260435.1, read as the reverse complement.
GGGGTAATTTAGGGTAGTGTTTCTCAAACTGAAAGTCACAACCATTTGAAAGTTGCCCAAGGGTTTAGGTTATCATTAGAACTCTATGTCAGGCAAACATAGCTTGGTTCTACGTGAAGTGTAGCAGCTAGGTTCTCCAGTGCAGAGTGTGCGGTTGTGCTGGCTGCAGATGAGCGCACTGGCAAGGGAACTCGTCCCACTTACTGGATGCAGCTCAGCCCCCGCAGCGTGGAGGAGCTGGAAGGGCTGGCTGTTGGCTGCAAGCATTCGCAGTAGCCATGGAGTTACTAAGGTCTAGCAGCAGCTCGGTTCCTTCAGTTAGTTAGGGAACACCACCAGTAATTACAGCTGGTTTGCACTCCCTGCCACAGAAAAACTAAGTTAATTCCAACACAGAGCGCCCTATGAAGAAATATAGCCCATAGGGACTGTGCTTTCAGAAAGCTTGAGAAACACTGACTTACAGGAAAACAAGTACACAAAGGACATACGAACACCAAAACCATGCAGATGTTAACAAAAAGGTGTGATGTCGCACATCAAGTTGAACAACTTGATTTTGAAGTTCAGCTTGAAGAAGTAATGAGAATATGAGGGAGGGAAGACATACAAGTGAGTAATTGTGGCAGAAGAAGTGAACCTATGAGTACTGATCTGAAGCCTTTATCATGTTTTGTTTCTTATTTGGATAGCCTATTTATTGCTATAAAGTTATTGCTATATTCTACCAATGATAAAGGCAAAAAAAAAAAAGAAGATAAACAGCAATGTTCTACATGAAAAAGGTAGAATACAGCTTTTCTTTTGATGTTGAAATTCTATTTAGTACCTGAATAAAGTTCCAAAGATAGACTGTATATTGTCCTAAATGTTATGTATTTTTCCCCTCAAGTCCAGTGACTTAGCATTACTTAGCAAGCTATTATCACAGTACTAGGATTAAAGCACATACTGCAATGATTTTTAAATAAATACTCATTTAAATTTTAAAAGTTCTCTTTTTATTGTTGTATTTGGTATCTGTATGCATTTGCCCTCATTTCCACCAAATGATTTACTGACAGGAGTATTTAAGCATAAGGAAAATAGGAGGCCAATATTCAAATATATTAATGGATGAAACTTTTAAAGTAATAAATATTAGTATTAATAATGAAAAAATATTTCTGATAGTTGTATTTCTCCAGCTAAGGAAAGCAAAGATGTTTCTTCTGTGCACTCTGAATCAGCTAGCACAGGTAGAATTTCATATACTGAATTGCTTATTATTTTTGGATATTGGATAGTAAATGCTGTTTCTGACATTTATATTAGTAAGTTTATCTACACTGGGGAGTTTAGGAATGTGTAGAGAAAAAATACACATTGTTTGTACGGCTTACACTGTGCAACCTCTTTTGTTCATCAGGTACAGACTGGGGAATATGTATGCCAATCCAAAAGGTATTGTAATGTTTGGATCACCCCACTACATAGTTAAAACTTCTTATAGATTGTACATATTAATAGTATGTTTATTTGATCTGCACGCATGTGAAGAATAGGTTCTGTTGTAAATCAGCAACAGGAATTTTCTTCTGCTGAAGATGCCAGAAGACAAACTGATCGAGAGCTCATACTTGCGAAGCGGTTGTCTGCCTCAGAAGGGCATTCCAAGCTAAACTCGACCATCAGCTTGTAAAACTGTAAGAAAGGTTTCCCTACTTATTAAGCAACCTAAAACAAACCTAAAGGCTGGAAGCCATCTACCCAGTGAAAAAACCCTCCATAACCTAAGATACTGGAGAACTGATGCTTTTTGCAAGCAGACAGACATGTTTGACGGAGAAATTCAGTCTCTTCCCAGTCTAACCAAAGTCTTGAAATCTTGCTGATTTTGTTTATAGTTGCTTATTTAGTTTCATTTTCAAAACAATGTGAAGCCATAAACCAAGGCTAATTGGGACAGGCTTCCAGAATCCTACAATTTGGCACTGCTGTATTTGTTGTACTAGATATGAAAATGCCTTCAGCCTCAGTGCTTCTTTCCAGTCAGTTTTTTTGCTTTACCATTGTTTACCAACAATGACAGACAAGGTCTGAATTGTTGTTCTTGTATGCCTGCAGATCTATGTTCCTTTCTATGTGACTTCATTGCCGAAACCTGATCATTACCCTTTTCATTCTTACTGTACTATCATAAACCGATCTGTTTTCTTTGACAATAGTTTAAATACTAAAAACCCATTTTCTATTGCAAAACACTGAAATTCAGCTGGAAAAATAGTCCTATCGTTATAAAAATGTCCAGAGGGTATTGAAATTAATTTCAATCATTTATTTAATGGGTCAGCATTAATCTTTTTTCTAAAATATAATTGCAAAACCTTTGCACTGTTCGGAGTACTTTTGTTCTGAACAAAATAAAGATCGAAGAGCAGCTATACTGCAAAACCAAGTAAGAGAATGAGGCACGCATAGAGCATTTAGTTAAAAATAATATCCAGTTCTCTTGTGCCTGGGAGGAGGGGGAAGGGAAGAAATACTAGCATATTTTTTTTTAAAAGTAATTTGTTCCACCAGTAGTACTGGCCACCCTGTTGAAGCGTTTTAGAAGATCCCTGAGCACATTAGTTTCCGACTCTTAACCCCAGCTCCAAAATGATAGGGCTTCTGTTGTTGATAACGAGATGGATTGTCATTCACAGTTAAGTCAATCGTAAGGTGCTTATCTATTTACCCTTTTTTTCCACCAATCAGCACAAAGAACTGTCATAAAATAACTTTTATTTTTCTGTTTTAAATAATAAAAGGGCACAAAATTTAAACAATCAATGTTTTGTGACAGTGGTTTAGGATTATTATCTGGCTGCCCCTCAACAACAGACAAGTGATTCAATCGACATTCCTTAGCAAAACCAAAACCAAAACAAAATAAAAAAAAAAGAAAAAAAAAGGGAAAAAAAAGAAAAATCCTGTACAAATATGTATTTTTCCCTGAGGGATCAAGGTTACACCCGCAAGTGCTCTATGTACATATTGCACTGTAGAGGAATGAAGAACATGTGCAAAAAAAGCAACAATGATTGAAGCTTACTAATAAAACCTTTTAATCATGATTGCTATGTCATCTTGCATTTTGGAATGTCGGAACACAGCTATTCCTTTAATCTAAAATGTAAAAAAAAAAAAAAAAAAAAAAGAAAGAAAAAGAAAAACACACCTCTACTATGGCACATTCAATGAAATAAAAAGTTTTCCAAAGACAAATAGACAGATTCCATCAAGAAAATAATACAAAGTTCGTTCGTTTGGTTTTTTTTGTTTTTTAGAAAAATTACATTACTTTCTTTCATTGTTTCACATTACAAAATCTTTTTTTTTTTTTAATGTTTACACAAATCACATTTTATTGCAGGAATATTTCAAGTGCCATCAAACATTTATAGAAGGGTTAAAAAAATAGAAGTCTCTCTAAAGTGGTCCAGACAAGGCTTTGTATAGAATAAATCTTTTTTTCCACCTTCTATTTTTGACTTAAGTATTTTCAATACATTTTCTTTATTCCATTGACACTTAACAGCCTAGAAGCAGCCACTCACACGTACCCACGCATGTATTCATGTGTGCACACAAACGTACCCTCTCACACGCACAGGTGCACATACACACACAGACATCTTGGTATTCGTACTAAGATAGATAAGCTTTAATAAAGAACAACCAAACTTAAAAACAGCCTCCCTTTTCACCTAATCCCATTGTTTTTAAGACGTCAAACAACGTTGGAGATGTTCATGTGTATCAGGGTGGTTTCAATGACAGTGTAGTACAGTTATCTCCTTCCTAGAAAGCCAGAAGACATCTCTGGCCAGATGTAACACCCAATGAAAATCTCTTTGCAGACTTTAGGCAACAGATCATTCAACACCAATATGTTATTCCTTTATCTTCAGCTATCCTCATGTTTCTGTTTGTAGTGAACCAGGCAGGTTATGAAAATACTCAAGTGACCATCCATTGACCCCAAATACATTTTTTAACTGAGTATTTGGTTGATCATCTGACACCAGGCCATAGCCCCAGAGGTTCTGCAGAGACTTCCTCTGCCACGTTGGGTTCTTACATGGCCATCGCTCTGATGTTGTTCTATGGCCCCTTTCATAAAAGCCTCCTCGGCAACAGAACTCTTATCAGTACATTTGCCATGCTCTATTACTTTTTTTCCTCCTGTCTATGAAGAGCAAAACAAACATAATACTCTATTGCCAAGTGGCTGTTAGCTGCTATCAGGAAAGCAGAGTCACTTGGGGTGTGTGTGCACAGCCTGATTTAACAAGATGCCAGTACACAGGAGCTCCCATGGACAAAAGTGACAGCACTTTCTGGCCTGGAAGATCACATCACAAGCTGTTTGCAGATGCAAAGGGCTTTCAGCTAAGGCCCTATGTGGAATCTTTTTACGGTTATGTGTTTTATTAGTAGATGCTCCAAAAAATCTGTTGTTGATGACTTGTGGGTGTAAATATGCTCAACTAGATACCACACAAAACCACTGGCACCTAGATGCCTAGGAGAGTACTAGTACTCATCAGGAAAAGGTAAGAAGAGGACATGACTGAAAATTAATCCCCAAATATTTTGCCTGGCAGTCTACTTATTGTCAGAAGTAGGAGTTGCATCTCGGTCTCTAAAAAAGTACAGGCCTTCGTTATTCATTAGTTGACACTGAAATTAAGTTTAGTTGGTCTTTACAGGACTAGCACCTAAGGCTGGTCACATTCAGAAAACATTTGTTAGTTAAAAGGGTTGCTTTAAAAATAGGAACACACATTATAATGAAAGTACCATATCATGCCAGTTACTCCAATAAAGTAAACAATGATTCTAGGAGAAGTGTTTCAGTGAGAGTGGAGAGAGCACGTGCTGGGCTGTGAGCCGCCTCTTTGGCAGCAGGCAGGATGGCGCAGTGCGAGGACGCTCTGTGGACTTTTTCCAGAAGCCCTCTCACGCCTCCCTCCCAGTGCTCACGGAGGTGCAGGTGTTCCCGTCCTGGACTCCAGGGCCACTGCTCTGAAGGGGAAACGTGTGATGCTCATCTGCCCCTTCTTTCAAACCACAGAGATGAGTGACAGCTGTAAGCTTCCCTGATGTGGCAGACTATGACATTTGTAGTAGGTGTCACAGCTAAATGTCTCAATTTGAGCCCAAAGGAAACACGTTCAAATTGCAGAATAAACCTCTGTTTTGCTGATAATAAGCCACTGACCTAATTCTCCTTTTTAAAATAGGCTTCAGTGTGCTTCTGTGCACTTCTGTTACTTCTCCATGACTGTGTGTATGTAAGAGATTGTTTATCCTTGGATAGTAAAGCAGTGGGGCACATTCTGTCTCATTCCCGTTTCTTTTTTAAAGTTCCTGGCTTTTTCTTACGTACTTCATCAGAAATTTCATTTGTGTAGACCTACAAGGCATGCAGTTACACTTCCTCATCTCATCCAAACCAATTATGCACCTCTGGCTCAAACAGCCACGGTTTATTTTGTGATGTTGTTTATTGTCAATCTGCTTCCTTCAGAACTAGGTTTACTTGCCAAATTTGCTCAGAGACAGTATTCTTCCTACAGGGAATTGTAACTAATAAAGACTGCAACATTTGGCTTATTGGTTGGTTATGCAATACGGGAATAACAATTTTAGAATTACAGAATGCAGATCTATGACCTTAATGATTTCCAGGCATTATACAGAGTACAAAGCGATGCTTTCTAACAACAGTGTGCCTTTACTTTGTTAGTCTGTCCTCATCTGATTAAACTTTAAAGTGCATCTTATTTAAATAAGGAGAGCAACAGCCTTCTCTGTTCGGCTACCTGAAATTGGACTGCTGGATGGTGGAAGAACATGTGTCTCATCTCACTGAAGTCAAAGACAAACCACCTCCTATGGATTGTGATAGGATAGAGTTTGGAGTTTGAAGGCATTGTTTACGATATGGAGTACAAAAGTATGTAATATTATGTATAAAAATTACTTTTCCACATACATGTCATACACACATACTTTTACTGTAGGTACAGACTTGAGTAAATTCCTTCAAACCTGGATTTATGGTGGGCAGAAATAGACTTTACTTAATAGCCTGATTTTCAAGGATGCTGTGGTACTCATTTGTAAATGATCCGTAATTGCTTAGTTTAACTTTGACCATGGAAACTCAGCACCTTTGAAAACGAGGCTTTTGACTTGTGCACCTAAATCTGAATTTAGGCATGTAATTTTAAACATCCAGGCTTGAAAGATTTGAAAATAAAAGTACCTTTGAAATTAACAGCTGAAAAGCTGATTTTAATTTAGAAAATTGTCATTATTTTCAACTCTTTAAAAAAAATCTGTGTAACCATTTCAGGATATGACCAGCCTCTCTTTAAAAGTAACATGGAAAACAGCAGCATAAATACCTCCCAATGTACCAGTACCTGCCAAACCTTTTTTCAGTTAAACTTGAATTTCTGGTGCACATGCAACACAACAATGAACACGCTAGCATTTAATTTAAAGAAAAAGGTGCAAAATGAAAGTGCCTTATCAATTCAACAAGAAAAGCTATACCAGTAACTACATTTTATATTAATTAAAACAATATATAAACAATATCTCTTTTGCTATATATAGTCTTCATGCCCATTTACCCTGTAATATATTATAATGCTATTGTTGCTATTGCTATGGACCCTTTTCATGCCATTCTGTCTACTGGCAAACAGTGGTAGGTGAAAAAAATCGTCCTTCATGAAACAATGAGCAAGTTGTGCAAACTGATGCTGAAATCTCTGCAATGCACACCAGTCGCTGATTACTAGGTGGACTCTCTGTTCTGATCAACAAATTGATTGTTCTGTCAAAAGTCTGGGCAGTGAACTACAAGAGAAAACAACCTTCTGACATTAGTACCCTCAGTCTGTGTAAACAGAGGTCAAGGATTGAGAAGTTGAGACAGAAAAAGGGTCCATATTTGTAGGCATAATGGAAATCATATGCATGAGAAAAACAAGTTCAACTTTGTTTCATTGTTTCCCATCCTTCGCCTGACCCCGACCGCCAAGAGATGTGCAGTGTGTTGGCTCCCTAGGTCTGTGCAGGGCCATATAAAGTGTCTTGGTTTTCTTTCTTTTTTTTTTTTTTTTTTTTTTTTTTTTCTTTTCCTTTCTTTTGTTTTAATGTTTGTACTTCAGACATTCTAGAAGTGCTTAGGTGATACGTTTACCCATCAATTTGCATTGCTGGCTCAAATTCTGAAGTGAACAACTCCTTGTAAAGTGGAGGAAAATGAAGTCGTACAATGTCTGGGTATATTGCTTTAAATGCCATAAGCTTTTCTGTATGTCGTCCACACAGTGCTCTTAAAGTAGACACTTTGCATATTAACTGTAAAAAAAATGAACAGAAGTCATACGGTCATATATGGAACCAGGCCTCCCCATCTTGCTGTCAAACACTTTGAGTTCACGTAAATTGTTTACCTTAACAATGACATTTCAGATGCGTAGTCAGGGGTGTTTGTTATGTTAGATTAAAAAAAGAAGAAGAAAAAAGCTGCTGCCACTAAAAAGCTATTTAAGTAATGGATTAATGCTATTTGTGAAATAATCTTTTCTGCAAGTTCTTGGGAGGTTCATTGAGTTTCCTCACTTGCCTACCAAGCACTGGACTGATACAGAATTATTTCATGGCTAGATTTTAATTCATGCAACTCAAGTCATTCTCTTGGAAGAAGGCAGTCCTGACTACTTTTAAACCCACTGTGAATGTTACGGAGGCAGCTACCGATTCAATAGATTCGTTTTTTTAATTTATGCCAAATAAGGTGAAAAGGAACAGACCAGAAAAATCCGTACTTCAAAAATATCACTGGGGTTCCCTGAACTTACTGGGTAAATTATTTTTATCGAAGCATATGGAAGAAACTTTCTTCCAACAAAGGTATCCAAAGTATATGCTGGGAAAAGAATTATATGAGCTAGGATTTGAAATAAGGACAATCTGCAGAGCCTGGGCTGGACCATCCTGCTTCTAAGGTCCTTCATTCTGTGGTGTGAAACTAAACATAAGCTTTCCGGCTGTGCAGAGTTCTGCAGGAACTACCTCTGTAAGGAAGTGCCTATCCTTCCCCAGTTCTTCATATTTATTTTTTTTTAACATCACACCACTTTTACATTTTTGAAAAATTAAGTGAAGATACTTTAGATTAGCATAATAGCACCCAGTATCTTTTTTTCTCTTCCCTAGGCATCACTATTAGGAAGAACTGCTGAGAAAAAGGCTGCGTGGGGAACTTCTCATGGAAGACTGAAAAACAGGGTTAGTTTGGGTATTGCATGTTATAACAACTTCATTGTCATGCAGGCAGATTTCATGAGGCTTAAGGCATGCATGTTGTAGAATTGAAGTAGCACTCTGTGTGGCAGAAATGATGTGTAGGAGAAAAACCTTCACCGCTTTTCATGAAGTTCAACATTAAAATACCTCTTTTCAGACCGTTATCAACCTTGTTCCCTAGCACATCATTTCACCTCTTCAACTAAGCACCTTGATTTTGAATAAAGAGTTCTGGGTTTATAAATAACAAATAAACTGTGTAAAAGCTTTTTACACCACTATTAGGATATTGTTCATAAGAAAGCATACTTTTCACAATCATGTGACATGGCACAGTAGGAGTCTTACCTTTGTTAGAATTCCATCTTCTCGGTGGTTCTTCTGTAGGACATGCTGAAGTGCTAGCTGGATCTTCTGCTGGAGTTTTTCAATTTTTACTTTCTCCTGAAGCCACGAGCGATCTAAATATAAATGGAGTTAACACCTCTGGTACTGCACATGTCAATCACAGTGCACCGGGAAGTACCACATCTGTTACAGATTCATCTGTCTGGTTTGCAACCTTCCTTCCACTTCTTATATACTCTTACATAGAAATATTAGATTATTTTGGAGGTTTTGGAGTGTATTTATTATGAGCATTTAAAATAACTTTTATAAAGCCCATAATTAGAGGAATGGAGCATATCCGAGTAAGGTTTATCAACCATTTGCTAAGAAGGTCTGTAAAATGCAGGGTATTTACAAAACAAAGCTAGTGACTTTTTAGTGGGAAATGAATAGATCACATAATGAACAAGTAGCTGGAGTGGATCTTCTCGCTAAGATCTACAGTGACATACAGAAAAGTCAGAAGCAAACATTCAGCTATTAAAAAAAAGCTCCTAAACTCCTTCGCAGAAAAGTAGTATCAGCTGCTACATCCTCTGCGTGGCAGAACTGCGGGATTCTGGGGCTTAAGACACAAGGCTAGCGTACTTCCGACCCAGCAAACAGCACAAAAAAGCATTTTTGATAGTCTGGGTATACCCTCTGTTGCTAACAGACTCTTCCACCACTGCTCCTGACTCCACTTGCCGCAGGCTAAAAACAGAGCGTTTATTTCCTTGGGTGTTAAGCCAGACATGAACTGACTTTCTGCACTGCTATCTTGTTTCACCTGACCTAATATGCCTTCCCAGAACCTGGAGTACTGTGTGTATCTACCTGAGATTATTGAGTTATTTTAGTTGTGGGTACAGTAGACCCAGGCTGACTCTTGGGGCGACTTGTATGTCTGGCACCATAATTCTCAGCATACCCAGTCTGACGATGGGGACAGACCTGAGCTACCTTAGTACCTTTGTACCACACTAAAATGGCAGCCCTGCTCAACGGACCTGAGGTGGCACTGGAAGCATTCTGACACAGGCTTGAGATAGTTCTGCTACAGATGCAAGCTCATACACACTGAAAGCTGCCTACATAAATTCAGTGGCTGGTTTCTGCCTGTCTCACCTACCCAGTGGTCTCACTCACATGCATTTAAGCTTTTGCAAAGAAGCCGAGTCCTCAACAAGCTGAAAATTTGGAAAACGGGGGCTTAGATTAGGATTTCCAACTTAACAAAGTTATTCCTAAATACAGAGTTTTAATGTGTTTATTAAAATAAAAAATTCAGTCAAGGAGGAGACACTAAAAGAGATTATGACATTTCACACTGTCCAATAGTCTTAACATTATAATTAAAAAGACTGCAAAATAAAAATGACCTCTACCAAATAAACCTGGAGCAAACCTTTATCTCTTACCTGCTGACATTAAAACAAACGCAGAAAACAAAGCTATCTCATCTTCTGTCAGGTGCATAGAACATAAACTTTTTCCAAATTCAAACACAAAACTAATGAAGTCTTCACAACCTGCCAAAAAGAAGGTACAGCTCATGCCACATGGTTCAAAACTACTTCAGAGCTACAGAGTTGTTGATTTATTCTGACGGAGGTGAAAAATGGGTGTAGGCGAACAGTATTCTTAAGGACTGTGGAGCGACAGTAGCAAAATCTCACTCCATGCTTGAGCTTATTACCCCATTCCATGGGTCCCGAGCTCCCACGCCCTAGCAGCCAGTATTTTGAAAATTTTGCACGCTGCTATCTTTTCCACATTTGGTTCTTTTGGGATAAACACAGGTAAAACCCAGGCCATTTTCAAGCTCAAAATCAGTTCAGCTTTGTTTCTGTTCTAAATGGAACTTTCTCATGTCACTGTGGACTGGAGGTTTGAAACATGTACTTGATAAGTGCTGATTTTAAGACTATTGAGCACACAGAAGAGGGAGGGGAGAGAGGCATACAAGGTACATGCAGGAGCAAAGGGGGAAGCCAAGGTCCGAAAGCTTTTCATGCAGAAAAGGAACTCTGTCTCCTTTCATCCATTCTCTTGCTCACACAGGTGTAAGTCAGGTTACTGCTGCTGTTACACATGCTGTTACACAGCTCGCGGAAGTGGAGTCCTGCTTTCAAGGGGATTGCAACCTGATGGAAGAGGACGCACCTCTGCAGACCTCAGTCCCAACCCAGCCTAAATTTCTGGATGTGGTTGGTAACAGATGGAAGTTAACGTTTCATTGGAACCCACATCTGATACTGCATTCTTGGAACTGTTTGCTCTCAGACCTTGTACCTTGAGGCGTTTTAGAAAGGCAGAGAATACTTCAGTATTTGTACAGCATTCTCTGCTGATGTATTTTCACTGCCCTGCAAAATGGCTTACATCCCAAATCTATACCCAGTGAAATGCATCCTTTTAAAATTAGCAAAAATATACAGGAAAAAAAAATCAAAATTATAAACTGTGGTTTGATAAAAAAAATTTACTTACAGTATTTTACCTGCAAATAATTGGACTTTGCATATTACAAAACACTATGAACATCTTCAAAGCAGTAACGTCAGTATATCCAAAATTAGCTGAAAATCTGCTGCCATTTCCAATAGGATATATAAAATATTACACCAGATAGGAAATTTGGACTTGTGTTCTTAACAAGTGTGTCCAGACTGCCTTGCCCTGATCTCAGTGTTGCATTTCAACACGACCAGTCCTTTACTGCATGGAGTTAAGCTGTTTTAACTCCTGAAATCAGCTTGGCCTCAAACAGAGCTAGCATGACTGCTTACAAAATAAGCACTCTGAGCTTTGGAACTCTCTTATTTGAATGCTATAACCTGGATTTCCCAAAGCAACTGTCCCCTTGCTTTTCCACCTTATTATTTTTATTCTGATTTTTTAAAATACAACACTTGATGTTTCCTTACCTAAGGACTTGAAAACCTCTGGGCTAGCATACTTGCCATCAAAGTAGACTGTGTTGTTCTGGGAGTCAAAGGCACGGCACATTCTGATGAACACAACCTCTAAAGACCCTAAAACAGAAACAACGTATGTTTGACTGTTCAAGTAGAGACTTCACTTGCAGAGAGCAAGCGAGGATTTAATAATTTCCTGTGCTCTGCCCCCAGTATCGGTCGAGTAGGGTGGTGGATTTCTGTGGTGTAACAGAGCACAGTTTGCTTTGCTAATAGAATTAATTCCCATAAACCCCTGTAGAAGTTTTTGCTAAAGCAACTTGGTTAATGCTAATAAACTCTAATAATTTTTCTTAGAGCAATAAAGTCTCTGAAGTCAAAGCGGCTCAGTTAGCTTTATGTTCATGGAGCTTTGACACCTTTGTCCAGTATTTGTAAACTGCATTACTTCTACAGCACCCTGCATAGAACAATGTGGATTTTTACCTTGAAATATGTTACTCACTGTTAGTCAGCCAAAATAAAAAATTTGAACCCAACTTTTCCACCTTTACACACCCATTGCTCCCTTTGTTCCCAATGAAAATTTCATAGGTAGACTTCAACTCCTAGCCAGGGTAACTAAGGCGGTAACGTACTTCAAAGAAAGACACAGACAAGTTGTAAGGTTTCCCCCGTATTTTTATCATCGTTGCACGACATAGGTATACATGTGTGTGCAGTTGCTATGTACAGGGAACGCCTTCCTCAGAACTAGTAGAAGCAGACCTTAAAATGGACCCACATACCTGCTTTTAAAAGCACAATTTGATCGTTTTGACACAGTTCCATAAAGCCATCAATGCGTTTGGCAAATTCCACTACATACTGTATAGCTTCTGTTATTTTGACTGCGCATAACTGCCACATTACCTCCCTTTGCTGTTTGAGAGAGAAGAAAAATTGCAAAATTACTAACGAAGGTCTGGAAAGCCCATCTGCATAAAGTAAAACTGAGCTGAAAAGAAAAGCGGAGTGAATTCTCTCCAGCACTCCTGGCTACAGTCTGCTTATCAGGCGAGGGGAATTAACCTCAAAGCCAAAGCCCCACGCAATGAGTGACAGCACGAGCACGTAAGGCTTCTTCAGTGATGTCAGAAGAGATCCAGGTTGGAGTGGTTTTCCTTCACAGGCCAAAAATGTCGAAGTATAATGATTTTGGTGATTTCAGTGGGAATTTTATTCACTGCATCAGAAGGAAGCGCCAGCTAGCAGTGCATAATCACACTTTTGCTATCAACTCCTGTATTTTGCACTGAATGTAAATTACCCAACTAGCTTGTCCTCAAGTAAAGATGCATATACAGAGATACATATATGAAGATCATCTTGTTAACAACATAAAGAATGCATGCAAGTAGTGATTTTTTTCATAAGTTGATAATAATTCAGAATGAAGTCACCTAACGAGTGGGAAAAATTGTATTATTAAAGGTTAAATATTTTTTGTGGAAATTAAAAGTAGGTTCTAAGAACAGCGTGCTTTCATAGTGCTTCCCAAGACAGTTTTCCACAAGGAGCCGTTTGGTGGTAGTTTGTGGATGGAAGGCATATTGGAAACGCAAGCATGGATTAAACCTCATAGTTCCCACCAGGGGTTGGGCAGCAGCGCGTTGCTGTCCCACAGGTAAAACTGAAACACCGAGCGACACCTGTAGAATGACTCGGGATCACAACCGGGCTGGAAATCTGACAATAGTTTCATGCTTGTAAGCTCAAAACAAAACACACCATGTAAAATGACAAAACTCGGGGGCTTCAGCTTTTCCTGGTGGCGGTTTTGATCCAGGAGATTGCAAATTAAGAACGGAAAATATCGTGCCATTTAGGATTGAAAAAATTTCTCTGGTTTCTTATCCCTGTTTGTCAGTCACAGACAGGCAGACTGCAGGAGTGTGGCTCTGCCTTTTCCTTGTACCTGCAAAAATCACAAGTGCAAAGGATATCCTAACCGTCTTGCTGCTTCCGATTCTAGCATATTATTTTTTTGAAAACACACGTAAATCTACATTCCCGGTGGTAAACAGCAAGCAGTGAAAAAGTGAATTTTGCAGCGTGTTAGGGAAACACCATGCCTTAAGAAAAGCATGCCATAGTTTGGCCTGCTGTCGTACCTTGTTCTGGTAGTTCTCAATCTCTTCCTGCAGGAAAGTCTGCCATGTTATCTGCTGCAGCTCCTCTCTCAAGTACTGGCAAGTTTCCATGTGCGACTTGGAAATGTTCTGCGCAAGATGCTCTAGAGGAAAGACCAGAAGGCAACGCGCGTTAGAAGCGCGGAGCTGTACCCCTGCAGAGGCGGCGAGCTAACGTGCCCCAGCGGCAGTAGGGACCGGGGAGGGTCAGCCGGTAGGGGGCACAGGGTTTGCTTCGATCCCCTGGGATTTTGTCGC
>NW_009260435.1:5572955-5583609 GCF_000687185.1 Egretta garzetta | reverse complement strand
GGGCTGGGAGTGACGGGAAGAAGCGGAGCCACAGGAAAAATCCGGATGGGCGAGGTGCGGGACCCCGCACGCCAGGGTGCAGGGCTCCGCGGGGACAGCCTCGCTGGGAGCAGGACACTGTATCACGCACAGGGAATGCAGCGGCGCTGCCAGCCGGGCAGCAGATCTTAAAAAACAAAATTCATTTGCGTTTGAGACAACGGAAGCTTTCTCGTAAAGAAATGGAGATGGCTACCACCTGCCTAGTGTTCTGTCAAGCAGGACAGTACCACGTGAGGCTGCCTGTGAAGGAAACGTTTTGCTTGCTTTCTATTCTCATACCACCAAAAAAAATATTAGGAAGATACACTTAGAGAATCCAGACAATTAACAAAACACGCTAAAGACTCAAGGGTTTTTTCCCTCAGCTTTAGTCGCTTAGTTAACTGCACGATTTAAAACTTCTGTACAACATTTTAATTCCAAATAAACTATCTTCTGCTGCTATACTTGGGTAAAAGACCCATAAGGCAGATTTATATTTATTAATAGAAGTCGATTCCATAAACCTTTAGGAACCCTTCAAGAGCATGAATAGGATTTAGACATCTGAATTCCACCTCTACTTTGTCTTTCTCCTTCCTACCCTGACGCTGCACACGCGTCCATTCTATTTCAGCACGTGACAGGCAGAGGCATGGGGATGCGTCTCACACAGTCCTGCAGCTGGTGCTTCTGCAGGTGAGACCCCCGCAAAGGCTTAGAACAAGAACTGTGGTCATTAACAACATGGGGGTATATTCTGAGGGACTCAAGTGCTAGATCCTCCGTGAAACTTGCTTTGTTTAATAACGGCAAAACCCAACTTGTTACAAATAGAACTGCTGGAGCAGTCTGTTTGGTATCGAACCTACTCCATTAATAGTTTGATGTAAGATACTACCTGAGAAGTCTTTAGCATACAGCTGAGGTAAAATCAGATTAACATGTTATCTGAGCAAAAAATAACACAGAATATAAGGTAGTTTATACTTTGGTTGTCTTTTTTTTTTTTTTTTTTTTTTTTTTTATAAGTGTGTACTTAAAACATTTGCTCTCACTAGGAGCAACGGGTAGCATTATACCTGTGCCCTTGCAGGATAAAGAAGGTGAAATATTACTGTGTTACTCACAGACCTCAGCCTCAGTTCTGGACTGTACTTCAGCACACACCTAAAAACTTTCATTGAGGAGCCACACCTCTCTAAACTGAAACCTTAGTCTGGAAGACAAACATTCTTCAAACATTGTTTTGGCAATGTCAGTGCTGGGCACCCAAACCATGCTCTGTCAGGTTTAAATGCAAGCACTGTGTAAATAAACGTAAGCAATATGACAAAATTATTTTAGGCCAGCGTTCCAAACTCAACACCTGGCCTAGGAAGGAAAAGCCCTTTATTTTTGCTGTGGGTTCAATGCAGATCTTTTAATAATTCCCTCAAGAATACTAACAACCATTTGACTGAGACAAAGCTGGTAGCGTAGCCTTTACCCCAATTTTTTTCTGCTCATTTTTACTTATCCGTAACTGAAGTTACTTAAATTTAAGCCAGACACAATATCCTGGCTGTCGCAACAAATCATATTGCAGAGAGCTGCATTCTGCAACATAAGGACATTAAAAAGTAAGCCGCCTTGTCCCTGCCACCCGGCAAAATTTCTCAAAAGAACATAAACGAAAATAAACCAAGCAAAATTTTGTATCATGTACTTGCCTCTAATCTTAAAAAGTTAGCAAAAAGAGAAAAATTTAACTCAGAACACCTGATTTTTCAAGCTATTTTTAGGTTTTCATAATTGAATAATTAGCAAAAACGTTGCTTAAGCAAGCAAAATCATTGTTTTGAATGCCTGACTGCTTACATAAGTAATAGAATCATAAAGCCAGTGCTTTAACGTCCTGTTCTAGTTTGCTTATAACCAGCTCACACAGCACGCTCTAACTCGAGTCTCAGATGTTGACAAGTCATAGTTGTGGAATTCAGCCCTAGTGTAATCATTCAGGGCAGAGTTTAAAATAAACCGTGCTCATTAATGTGGTCATTATAAGGCTCTTAGGGCAATTATCAAAATGCGCGACATTCAAACATTTTCAGAAGTATCTGGGGCCAGATTCTCTTCAGCCAGTGGCAAGGAGAACTGCCCTCAGATTAGACTGGTGCTTTGGTTTCCCATTTCCCAGGTACAGGTAAACAGCAGAAGAAAATCAGCCTCATCACCTTTTGTTAAAAAGTAAGAGTACTGAGGTAATGAAAAGGAAGACAAAATGTTCAAAAATAATCTGCAAATAAAGAAATACTCCGTCTGTCTGCTCAGCGCCAAAAAACAGCTTGTTAATCAGTATTCAAGGGGTTCTGTTACAAGGACTGAAGACAAAAGCAACAATGCTAGAGCTGACCAGCCACAAGTTCCTGGGATTTTTAGTCCAGTTCATAAGGTGTTCACCATGCACCCCCATTAGGGTATTGCGCGCTTCACAGAAGAATGCCCATACATGCTTGCAGCTGTACTGAAGCGGCATTCTCGCTATCACCTGGCTAAATGCGTCACTTTAATCCAAAGGGTACTAATAAGACAATTACAATGGAAGCTTTTCTCTCTCATTACCTAATTCTGCCATGGACACAGTTGGAGAGGTCTCCCCATTTGTAAAAGAACAATAAGGGAAGAAGCCCGATGCTGGTGTGTAGTCACATATTGGTTCTGGTTTGATTCCATTAATATCAAGACCCGACTGATCTGGAGAAGGCTGTATGTCTAAGTAGAAGCTGCTAACTGCAGAGTCTGCTTTGCTACCTTCAGGGGTATGCCCATCAATGTAATTACTGAGGTCATCATGTAGCTCTGTTAACCCATTGGTGGTGATATTGTATGTTGGTGTTAGTGGTTCTGCCTCTCCTGGTTGCTGCTGATGATCTCGCTGCTGCTGCTGCATTCGATGTTTCTGCACCTCCGCATACAGGCTGTCCCTCTGCTTCTTTGACATTCGACCAAACTTTACGGCTGAAATACAGACACACAATATATCACATTTCTACAAATCCACTACTGCACTTTAATCGTCTGGGGTCTTTGGATACTACACGTGAGGACACAGTACAAAAGGCAGATCAGCAGGATGGGCAGACCTACGAATCACTTCTGTCCATTACAGGTAACGCAGCCACAGCATCCACTCTTTAAAAGACCCTTTTAATGTGCTACTTCAGCAGACCACTAGAAGTCAGGGTCTTAGCTTAATTCATTAACTTTCTGCTTCTACAGTGAAAAAATTTTCTCTTGCATATCCACCGAAGTTGACAGATGCATCTCTTCAGCATTCCAATCCTAACTGGAGAAGTAGAAGGTAGAACAGAATATGCTGGCCTGAGATGAACTGTCCAATTCCTACTAGCTGTAGAACCTAGAGTTAGGTATAAACATGTGGGGTCTACCCCCAAGAGTATCAAAAGCGGGCTTTATAGATGTTAGGGAAGAACCACAGAACCCACTTTCAGTGCGGCTCACTGTGAGAAGCAAAAACATTCACCCGGTGAATTATTGTTAAAATTCTATGTGTGCGTGCGCATGTGCATGCGTAACTCTCCACAACATTATTACTCCTTTGAGAAGTATTACTATTAAGCATAAGCCAGAAGCAACTAGTTTGGCACATCCAGGGAATTCCTAAGAACATGGTCTGTGATTTCTGGGACCTGTATCAGCTGTAAAAGCCTCACCATTTAGGAAGATGACTACCACCTTGTACTTTTCTACAGGAAGGCAAACATGTCAGAGAAGCTAGCCATTACATGATCAACTGTTTCACGTTTTTAGTTTCATGGCCAGTAAAAAAATTAAGATAACGTCATTCAAGAAGTAAATATAATCTGAAAATTATCTTAATCGGGCCTCATGTACATAGAGCAACGCACAGGTGACTGTAGAGTGTGTAGTGTTGCTGCCTCTAATGCCGGGGAAAAGACTGAGTCAGATCTTCCAGTTGGGGAAGCGATGGCAGCTTCATTCCATCTGTGGGGGAGGTGTGCAAATATCAGCTGCAAATCCAGTTCTAATTGAGTTACATAAGCTTCCATTTTACAGAGGTGGGTTTTCGTCATTACGCTAGGTGTAATTTTGAGCTTAATGTTAACAGCACTGAACACATTTTCTTCACAATTCTGTCTTTGGAAAAAAACTGCACTATTTTCTCATTGCATTTTTTTCCACTATTCATTATACACACATTTAAACTTCCGTATATATGGTGAAACAGTTCTGATACTGCAACTATAGTACGTCACTTAAATTGGAATGAACACATGGAGAAAGTATTAACATTAGACCAAAAACTGCATTTTTCAAGAAGCGACCAGAGGCAAAGCTCTTAACTGTTAAGTGTAATAGATGAGTAAGAAAAAAAATAAATCCAAGAACTTCATACATGCCTCGATTTATATATATTTATGTGAATACATAGCAACATACAAAACCCACTCGCTGATCTCAACTATCAGCCCAATGCGCAATTAAATTTTTAAATCCTATGTTGTTTTAGTTGAACACAGAGAGTATCAAGCATTATTTTACTTTTTGCAGTTAGGCTCTGCCTTAGCAGTGCTTACCGTCTCGAGACATCCCCACAGCAAGGCATTTCTGTAATCGACAGTGTTGGCAGCGGTTTCTACTAGTTCGGTCAATCAAACAGTTCTTCTGACGAGGACAGGAGTATGTAGCATTGCTTTGCTGACTCCTCCTGAAAAAGCCCTGTAATAGAATTACAAAATACAAATCAAGAAGCTAACTGGTGGAGCAAATAAAGACTCTGAAAGGTAGCATACCTAATAGAAAATGAAGTTCAAGTGCACTATAGTCAACTAAAGGAAGTTAAGAGGGTGGGGTTTTTTTCTCTCGCCTAGAAACAAACAAAACAGAGTAACTAGTAGGAAGCAGTTCATAAAAAAGTGTTATGACACATAAAGGCATTGCCCGCTTTTTCACTGATTTTACAGATCCCATATTACACATGGAACACTGATTCTTTCCAAATAAGCTAAAACTAAGCATAGACCTCGATTCCCTTCATTTCCTATCCTTCCTGGTCAGCATAGATCTCCAAAATAGGGAGGATACAATAGCTAGTCAATTCAGCAGCTGCTACCCTGTTCTGCCCTTTGGAGGTAACAATGTTCAGCCTCAGCACTATATGTATGTGTTCAAAAATACAGGGCAAGATGCTGAGCAGTTCCTCCTACAAAAAAGATTTTTTACAAGTATTTTTTCTTAATTAGTTTGATGCTGACAACCAAGGTTTTGTTGAACTCAGCGCAGGATTTAGATTTTTAAGGAGGGGGGGAAGCTGAAACCGATTTTGTGTATTGCCCCTTGTCTGAGTCAACTGCAATGGGTAGACCCATCTCCAAAGAAAGTTAGCGCTGGAAGGTTACGCAGCAGTTACAGCTTAGTTCTCTCCATCAGAATGGTGCGTGTTATTAATCACTATGCCAGCTGTTTGCTTTGAAGTTCATTTCATCTTTTTGCCACAGACTGTCCAAACATATGCCGGTGTGTGTGTAATACCGACTTCACAAGGATTCTGCAAAGATGTAGTCATTCTAAAGAGGCATTTGAGATCAGTGAGCACAGTATTTTAGTTTTATGTTGCCACATAATGGATTAATTAACAGCACTGCAAAGAAAATACTTCCTCAGAAAGGCTGGGCACCTTTTAATTAAAGTTGGACTTTTACCAATTTTTTATTTATTCAAAGGCCACACTCTGGAGTCCCTTGTCACATGCACACTCTGTCCAGCCACTTGGTGAAATAAACAAGGGGAAGGACTTCTGCACAACAAGTAAGACTTCCTAGCAAACTTCCTGCAGACAGGAACATGACAAAACACTGAGACAAACCCCCCCCGCTCCATCTCAGGAGGGCGGCACTGGTCTTCATCAATTATGCCCCTTCTCTTAAAGCTTTAATGGGGAAACATGGAGCATAAAAAAAAATAAATTAGGAAACAGAATATGCCTGTCTTTAATCCTGTTTTCCTGTATATTGTTTCTCACCCATTTACTCTGGTCCTTGTTTCTATATGATTGAACTTTCAACTGTTTTTTTAATGTTTGTCAATAGCGAGACGACCATCACTGAGACTTAAAGTATTGCACGTATTGAGTACTAACCGAGTGCATTTCACGCTAAAGAAAACCTGAAATAGCATGGAAATTTCTACCATTCCACCATCACGACTGATCCCTCTGGAGGAACCAGCTTGTAGGTAAGTAGACAGCTCAATTTCCAGTTCTGTTGCACCCTTAGGGGAGCCTGTTACTCCAGTGCAAGTACACATGCAAGTGCAAACCGATTCACTAGAAAAACAGGATTAGGTATTGACCCGACCGGTGACCTGCTGATCGAGGTTCCACACCTCCGCATTATTGGTCCCTTAAAATTTCAGTTCTCCAAAGAATTTAGCAGTTGCACTGAATGGCATGCTCGCATACGAACTGTATGAAATCTTCTGCCACCACCGAGATCCTGAAGGTCATCTTAATCAATATGTAAAATGAACCTGGCCCAATAACCTCAAAGATCTATATGTTTTCCTTTAGCTGGGACATGTACTGAGCCTATACTGCCAGTTTGGCGTATTTCTCTTTATTAAGAATATTCTTGTCAAGCTAAGGATTATTTTTAGTATTATAACGGAGAAAATACTGGGCTGTCTGCTTTTCCAGATCTTCCCTAGAGACACAGCTGCTCAATACATTTTAGCGTAGAATGTATCAGCTAAGTTACAGCTTGAAGCTAAATTTTCAATAGAGCAGAACTGCCTGAAACTGGGGCCTTTAAAAGCACTTGCACTTTACAAAACAGAGATGTAGTAGAGTGCTTTTAAAAACAAATCCTGCAATGTTATGTGGGCATGATAAAAACATCAGCAATAGCTAAACCAAACCAAAACAAAAAAACCAAAAGAACTTGCTTCAAACTTCAGAAATTGATCTGAACTTGACCAGAGCTCAGAAATCTGAGATTTGGGATTGACTTGACAATGAAGTTAAACTGAGGGTTTTTTTACTCTCAAAGTTCCTCTGTATTGTAATTTATTTGTGAGTTTTCTAACCTTTCGGTGGTCCTTCGGCTCTCGTATCATTGTAAGACATGTGGGGAAGCCCCTATTACAGGTGCCTTCTGTAAGGAAATACAGTTTCTTCCTAGGTTGGGTTTTCCCCCCCCTTTTATTAGAAGGAGAGATGCTATATGCTGCTGTTCTATTTCCTCTCTTTTGCCAGAGGCACAGAGCTAGCTATAATTTTTCCACCAGGAAGGAGGAGGTGGATGCATGCATGGTACACGTGTATACATTCAAGCATTATGCAAACCAGCCCAGGCCACATGCTCTTAATTGCATGCATGATCACAACCATTATTTCACATTCAGACGATTGCCTAATGGGCCACAGGCAGAGTGGACCCCTCTTGATCAAACACACAAACGAAACTCCTTAAAAAACGTCACCACGTTACACCACTCTGACCGATGGCATGGTCTGAGCCAAGGCCTCCGGTAGAATGCGCTCCTGTGAGTGCATGGAGCCCTGCCTCCTCCTGATGTCAGTATAAAGATCCAGCTGATTTTGATGAGGCGTCATTGAGCTTTGCATGTCTCTCTTTTTATGTAGATGTATTAACACGGTGCCAGAAAAAGAGCAGAGCAGAGCAGATTACAAGCCATAGCTCCATCTCTGCATTTCAGACTCCTATTTATACACAACACAATATATGGTTTTTCATATGCTGCCAAGAAATCAAGTTTGGGAAAAAAGGGCGCAAGAACTTTTCATCTCCAAGTCAGTTTGAATAACAACTTGTTAAAAAAGAACTTTGAAATGTAAATAGCAGTTTTCGCAAAGTCTATTAATAGTTTCAATAACTCCACTGCTCAGTGGCCCGGTATTATAGATGTTTGTGTCTAAGCTTGCTCCTTAGCCGGGGAAAAGCCAGTTGTGCTTCCCCCAGGTCCCAAATGGCACAGCACAGACTCCCCCTCTACTGCGGCACAGGCTGAAATGCTGATCTCATGTTTGGTCTTTTGACAAATTTTCATTTAATGAATTGATTCCTACAGTTCATTAACATACCCACTTCCACTTCTGTATACACATATGTCTTAATTAGCTGCTCATTGGCTGTTTAATTACAAGAAAACAGCTGACAGCTGCCTTGCTGCATCCTAATAGCAGACGTTTTGGAATGACTGTATGCAAGCCTGTGACAACAAAGGCTTATTCATAATCCCATGATTTATGGCTAATACTTAAAGACTTCCACGTATCATTAAGTTTTGCAATATTCTGAGCAATTAAAAATTAGGGGGAGGGTGTCATTCTTTTACTGTTTTCTAAACCAAACTCACAAATTTTCTTTAGAGAAACATCTGAAAAATATACTGTCATATGGAAGACAGGTGAACATTCAAAGTGGCTTTTTAACCCTTTTATGACAACGAGCATGTTTTAGTTATAAAGGGAGGAGAGTGCTGTGACAATATTGTTTAATAAGCTTTGTTAAGAAAGGGTTTGATAACAAAGTTCTAGTGCCACTGCAAACAGAGAAAAAATGTTCAGTTTTACATATGTAATAGACAGGAGTGAGATTGTGTTTATCAGGTTATACAAGGCTTCTGACGAGCCCTTTCTGTAACGTGGCTCATCTCTTTTCTAACATGTTTTGCTTGAAATTGGCTAGGCAAAAAATCAAAAAAAGAAAAACTTCAAAAGCCTGAATTAGAGATAAATGTTTGCAACACCAATATGACACTCCGTGTTCAATAGAGTAACGAAAAATTGGCTAGTAGAGAAAGTGAGTGAAACGAATGAACAGAAGTAACGCAAGGTGGGAAGTGACAATACACCAGGTATTGTTTTCCAAAGTAACAACCACAGATGTTCCTTGTAGTTACAATGAACAAGACCATCTTAGGTCTTAAAAGACACAAGAGCCAAAAGCCAGTACCTATAAACCTTTGAAAATACAAGAAACATCCAGAAATGCCCCCATGGATGGTTTTATAAGACCAACTGCGTACAGTCAAGTAAAGAGAGGGATCCCACTAATGCATGGGTGAGTCAGTCAGGCATGAAATGACACTACTGACAGCAGAAGCAAGTAACTGCATCTGCTAATTAAAACACATTGTTCATTAACAAAAACTTCATTTCAAACTAAATGCTCTGCTATGACTTTTTGAAGCATTCAGGTATTTTCTGACAATGCTTAGCCGGATTCAGCTTTCAGCTATGAGAAAAAAATATAGATGTGTACAAACCAGCCTCCTTCCTCAGCATGGTCCCTAGTACAGAACAAATGGGTTGCTGTTAATGGGTTCCCACAACTAATGGCTGAGGAAGTGCTCCATACGGATACTAGTTTTTTCAGTAGTGCTACTACAATAGTAGTATTTCCAATCTTACACAGGAGAATAAACTTTTATTTCTGAGTCATGGTACAGTCTTTCTGTCTGTCTTCATCCATGCTTCTGAGTAAAAGTTACATGATTAATCTCACCTTCCCTTTTCCCCATTATATGTTGTACACTGGGCATCAGCAGTGGTCGGATTAAAAAAACCCTTCTCTTTTAGAATTTATTTTCTTTATAATAAGCCACAGGAGCCCTCCTAGACAAAGAATAAAACAGAGCCTGGCTAAAAAATTAATTTTTTTACTAGGGGTGGAAAGAGGAGGAAGTGCTAAATTTTATTTTTTAAAAGCAGATTCAAATTCAGCTAAATAGGTTGATGGGATGGGAGTACTCAATGACATTTGTGCAAAACACAGGCACTAACTTCATAAACCCAGCCAGTAACATCACAGCAAGGTAGGAAATGAAAACTTCTCAAGAAACACTAAATGGCTTCATCACAACTCTTCAATTCTAGTTATGTGAAGCACAATATAACAACAAAAACTGGTCGGAAAACTGTCAGTGAAATGCAGGGGTCACAAATCTGTAGAAGGGCAACAGGCTCAGCAAAAGTTGGTTTCACAAGAGCTTGTCTGTGATTTCGTACATGATGCAGATCAAGATTGCAAAGTGGGTCTTTGCAACTAAAGCTTCACTTTAGGCTTTAAATAATTTGTATTTCTGGTGGTTATTAGTATTTACACAGTAACACTTAAGTTAACATTACTATTAAGTAACATTAAAGTTCACACCAAACTAGAGCGAAAACTGGTGAGAGCTGCAAACACCTCACTTTGCTGCTGCTATTGCTGCCTGTAGATCATTCTTGACAGCCCTGGCTTGAGAGGGCAGCAGCACATCTGTTCGCTTCTGATGACTGAGGCCCTGATCCTGCAATCTGATGCACATGGATGGGTTTGTAGCACCTGTGCAGAACCTCACTGACTTCTCTGGGACTGTCTGTTGGTGCAGGACATCGGCTCCAGGAATCAGAGCACAGGAACTAGGTCTTCATAGCAAAAATACTTTTTACAAAAGAAGGTTTAGCATAACATGAAGAGCCATGTAAGCATGCTCAAACCTGCAGAGATCATAGCCACAGAAAAGCTGGGGAAAAAAACGTACCAATACACACCTGGCTCATTTGGCAGAAGCCAAGCTATGCCAACTTTTTCACCAGCCAAAA
>NW_009260435.1:5539711-5572930 GCF_000687185.1 Egretta garzetta | reverse complement strand
CACAAACAAAATCCATCTGCTACAGCAGGGCATTTTAAATGCTGTCTAGGCCGTGATAATTTAAACTATTCCTGCAACTTTTGCCCACTAACACTCCCCCATCTCTCACTTCTTGCAGGTCATCTGGGCTCTGGCATTAAAGACGAGTGAGCTTCGGAGTTATTTCCCTTCTGAAAGGGAAGTAACTCAGTTAACAGTTGATATTCATTGGTGTTAAAATCTGCCTGAAATTGTATGGCTAGAAAACTTTATTCTGCTACTCCAAGAGAAGAAAATGTATAACTTCATTCATGGGGCCATCGCCTTTCAAGGTTCACATGGGTTTCAGTGTGCTGAGTGTACTTGCCTGCTTGCCTTCCCTTCTGCCCTTTCCCACCAGCTGACCATTCAGGTGAGATTCTCAGGACCAGACTGAGGATTGCACAGAGCCCCCCCCAGACCTCAGTTTATACAGAATTAAAATGAAAACCATTTGTTCTAAACCCTAAGGAACTGCACACTCATTTCTCACTATCAGGCTATTATTATCGGGCATCTATTGTTTGTCTGCTGGAGGTACACAAAGGACTTTTCCCCTAATAACTCATGTTTGCATTTATTCTTGGGGAAGTGCAGTCACTCTGACGGAGGAATGCTTGATGGATATGTCTGTCTCTTACCCGCAGTGCTAAGTGCCTACCAGCTACGTACTAACTAATGAGGCTGCAAGTATGGTACGCTCTGTTGCCCCCTTCTGCATGCAGCTGTCCTGCTGCTTTTCGTGGGGGCTTTTCTCACATACAGGACTTCAGAGAAGGCAAGGCCAAAGACCTGCATGAAGATGAAGCAAAAGATAATACAGCTGGAAACTTTCCTTCCCTTTGGCAGCCTGTTCCTGTTCTGCAACAAGCCATGCTGAGAAAGGCCGGTTTTCAGCATAGATGAGCGTTAGCATTATGTCAAGCTCAGCCTGTTGACAACAATGTTCACAACGGATTCTTGAGGCAGTCTCTCAGGTATACTGGTCCCAGAGTGTTTAAGGATTAAAGAGCTCTCGGACCTTGAACATAACTTGATACTCTTTGACAAGATAGTCAAACAGTGGAATTCTCACTGTAAATGTCTGCCACTTCACACAGCTGAAATTTGGTAAGTGCTACTCAACCATATAAAGTTGAAAAAAGTAACCACTTTATTATCAGTGCATTTTTAGTGCATTTCTTGTGTTTTCCATTGCAACCAGCAATTACAAAGGGCAGAAGGTGCTGCCCCATATCTTTCTAACGTTCTTGGATTTGTTTTTCCCCCCTTCCTTCTTGCCAGTACTCCATGAGACTGAGAGAATGTGTTAATGAAAACACAAAAATCTTCCTTGGAAGAACACAAAAGAAATCTCTATAATGTGAAAGCAAGGAAGATGGGTGGTAGTATCAAGCACGTCAGGAGAGCAGACTAAAAACTGTCATAAATTCTTCACACCTAAAGTGCAGATTAACAGTGGAAAACCTATTAGCATGGGATTGCAACACGTACATACGTGAAAAAAGCAACAAGCTAGAGCACAGCTGTGCACACTCTGTCATACCCAAGCTAGCACTTTAATTCTGCACCAGTGATAAAAAGGAGTGATTAGCTTCACAGCACTCCGGCCTAGTGTTAGTGATGTCCGATTTAATTCTTGGCTGAGAGACACAAACTAAATAAAATAGAAATACTTCTAGGGTAATCCGTGCTCACTGGAGTTACTGAAGGTACAAATCCAAGAAAAAATCCAAAGTCTAAACCTTACCCAGGAATGGCTGCATTGCAAGGAATAGGCACTGCTTCCAGGAAGACCTGAGCATGCGTAACACCAGTAGCATGTGCTATTTGTGCAACATTGTCTTCCATACTGAACAGAACATATTTGTAACTGTAGCAGATTACAAAAGAAAATGGAGAAGTTGGAGAGCTCTCACATATTTCAACACAGCTTCTTAGCAATTTACAAAGCAAAATGGAGAGGGAGATTCAAGAAAGCCACAAACTCCCTCTCTCAAGTGGATCCACAGAACAGATTCTTTGTGGTGTGCTTGAAGAGGCTCATCTTTCTGTAC
The DNA here is from genome assembly GCF_000687185.1 of Egretta garzetta. Classification (NCBI taxonomy): domain Eukaryota; kingdom Metazoa; phylum Chordata; class Aves; order Pelecaniformes; family Ardeidae; genus Egretta; species Egretta garzetta. The sequence continues at coordinate 5,570,855 of NW_009260435.1, read as the reverse complement.
CTCTTCTGCTTTTGCACAGAGAGACAGTTTACAGCACGCACAGCACAAGTGCATGATTTTTGAAGCTTGTCCTGAGACGTGTGTATGTGCACATGTGCGAGAGAGACAAAAATGCCCTATTTAAAACCCAAACAAAACCAGTACTTCAGAATCCCCAACTGAGTTCATATTCTTTGAAATGGAATCCACAGATTCAACTTTGGTGCAATGCTTGCTCTTTAAAAAAGGAAGAAAAATAATCACTATCAAAAGGCTAAATGCTGCTTTAAGACTTAATATTTTAGAAGCTTACCTTGCAGCCTTCACATGTAATGACACCATAATGGATTCCTGATGATTTGTCTCCACAGATCTTGCATGGAATAATTTCAATTTGAGCTGCAACAGAAGCACGCAACCAGTTAATTACATTTTCTTTTAAACACCTTATAAAAGCATTCCCTGATCAGCATTTGTACAGTGAAAACTAATAACCTGCTAAACATTATACTGCATTAACTATTCATTGCTGAACTGCAAGGGTCCCCTAGAGCTTTGGACTAAATTATGGCTGCTCGTTATAGAATAGCTTTTGGGTTATTAAAATGGGTCATTTGAGAAGGTGTTTAAGAACCCACAAGAAGGCTAGAATCAGCATTTCAAAGCCAAAAAGAATAGGAGAGTTCATATTTTGGCCAAAGAGCTAAGATGACAGTAGAAAGGTTTCTTCCAATCTTATTCCTGTGAGATTGTAAAAGGTAATTTTAAAGTTTGCCCTGCTTGAAAATGAATGCAACACCTTTACCAGAGGGGTCACCATCATGCCATCCAGTTCACAGGACTGGCTAATCCAAAAGAGAAGTAACAAGGTAAATAGCAGTTACATTTTGCATGACAAAATTCACGTGTCTGAATTGAAAGTCAATTATCAGTACATATTTGTATATCAGCCACCACAGAACAAACGAGGGAGGAAAATACAGCAGTATTCCAGGCAACTTACAAAACCAAAGGAGTGTGCGCAGTCTGGAAAATGTCATAGAGACACGTGATATGAAAGCCCTGACTTTTAAAACTGAACTTCATACATATCAACCATACCTACTGAATTAAGTTTTGTGTGTGACAAAACTCTGCATCTCTCTCTAAGTCACAGCACCTTCCCATATGAATATATGGGTTTAAGAAGGGTGCCCTGTATGCTCAGGAATACCTCTTCAATTGCTTTTGGCTGTAGTCATTTTGCTAGCAAGTCTTTTTGGATAGGACCACGCTGAGGCAGTGCTTTACAGTATCAAACACCGGCAGTCCACATTCTGCATATGCTTGCATGTGCTCACACAAACAGACTGTACTCATTAGGTAGATAACAAAAAAATCCCAACAAAGAGCTTTCTCTGCCACAATGGTGTTAGGATCAGGCTACATTAGTTTTCCTGGAGTGGCTTAGTCCAAACAGGAGTACAAATGCAACTCCTGCTATGTCTCCAGCCGTGACCTATTAACAATGAGAAGTGCTGTTCATCTCCTGTGAGGAACTGAAATCCATTCACGAGATGCCCAATGCTTTCAGAGAGCTTTCATTTCATCCAGTTTATGGCTATCCAGACAGTAACAACACATAAAATCACATCTAATACTGTCTTACAATACATTACCTTAGCTTCAGTTGTATGCTTAACATTCTTTTCAAAAAGTCATGTCCAGTCTTAGAGACATTGCATTTTACATGCCATTACATCCCTAACCGACTGCTTATTTTTAAAGAAGAATCATAGAATGTTTTGGGTTGGAAGGGACCCCTAGAGGTCATCTAGTCCAAACCCCCTGCAGTGAGCAGGGACACCGCTAACCAGATCAGGTTGCTCAGAGCCCCATCCAACCTGGTCTTGAATGTTGCCAGGGATGGGGCCTCCACCACCTCTCTGGACAACCTGTTCCAGTGTTTCACCACCCTCATTGTAAAGAACTTCTTCCTTATATCCAGTCTAAACCTACCCTGGTTTAGTTTAAATCCATTCCCCCTTGTCCTGTCACAGCTGGCCCTACTAAAAAGATTTTCCCCATCTTTCCTGTAGGCCCCCTTTAGGTATTGAAAGGCCACACGGATCATTTTTGTGGCCCTCCTCTGGACCCGCTCCAACACTTCCATGTCCTTCTTGTGCTGAGGGCTCCAGAGCTGGACGCAGTACTCCAGGTGAGGTCTCACCAGAGCAGAGTAGAGGGGCAGAATCACCTCCCTCGACCTGCTGGCCACACTTCTCCCGATGCAGCCCAGAGTACGGTTGGCCTTCTGGCCAGTGCTCCTGTGTATTCCATTTCACTGCAGCCCAACATTACAGCTCAGGATCAGGTCAAAACTATCAGACAACTATAAACTAGAAGACCAGAAGACTTTTAGCACAGCACTGACTGTACTAAAATACTCCTTCAAAATATCCTTTGATTCTGTGATATTCTTCCCAGATAGCCCACATGGGGGCTGGTATCTCATATTGCTAATATGCCACATTTAGATACATCCTTTTGACATCCTCCAAGTTTTATATCTGTGATTCTGTGATCCTCCAGGCTACATCAAATGCGATGATGGTAGCAGCTGAGCAGTACCCGAATAGTACCCATTTGCTCCCAGGAACCCAACAGCAGCTAAAATGCTCTGCTGAGGAAAGCAGTGCCCAGCAGCTATGGGACTACATTGCTGCTTTCAAAATATTTTCATATAGCAGGACACCACTCGGCATCTGCTTCCCTCATAAGGATCTTTGCATTCTTGACCTTTAATCCCCCACCTTCCCTGCAACAAAATGACAGGCTGAAATTAAAAGGTCTGATTAGGACACTTGAGGAAGGAAATACTTCTTCCCCGCAGTCCTCCAAAAACTGTTTTAATTTCACTTTGCTCTCAGCTAACGCATTAAACACAAGGGAGCAGGAAGTGAACTAATAAAAGGGAAAAATGAAGTGTATGCTATTTTATTAACGTGTTACATTAATTATTACTAGAGCATCATAAATGTTTACGAACAAAGCCTTGAGCAGAAAGGATAGCATAACCCCACTTTACATCAACAGATTGAACAACAGAATGAAATTCACAGAAACTCAGAATTTGGGTAACATGCAGTTCAAATTCAGAGAGCAATCCTGTGGGCAAATTCCAGAATAGATCTACCGATTCCCAGATGTGCCTTTTCAAGATACGATTATTTTACTACTCTGCTACAGTGAATCAGCAGCCCTTTTCAACTCCTTTAACAGGACAGTGACAAGGCTCATCTCGACAGCTACATGGCAGCATATTTTTTTACATCTCACTTTTATATACATAATTACTGCCTTATTTTGAATAGGTATGATATAATTGGATCTTGTTTATCTACAGTCTCTAGCACGTTAGTTAAATGGCCCATGAAGCCTGCCTATGCAATCCCTATTTCTTAAGCAACAGGACATTTGCAGAGGGTTTCTGAAGGAATGTAACATGCCTTCAAAGCGATGGCCTAAAGCTAGGTTACTAATAGTCTAAAAGGTGCCATAATTAGTCCCAAATACATTTTCCAGGGTGCTTTACTGTTAGGAGAGAATCTCCACAGATTCACAGGCTCCGGCTGTGCCAGCATTTGCTGACCACTGTGTGCATTAGCAGCGGCTCCAAATCAGGCATAATTTTAGAACTCCAGATTACCTCGAATTTACTGCATCTTCGAGGCACTTACTTTCAATTAAGCACGCAGCATTTAGAACTTTCATTCTGAGATACAGGACAGTGAGATGAAACTCAGAAGCGTAAGTCGCTTGGGACTGCCACAAACAATTGTATTACAAATTAATGCAGGGAAAGACATCGGATCAATTACTGTTCCACGTGGTCGCCTTTGCAAATCAACTCATTGAAATGGAATCCCTGTCGCAAGTTCCTACACTTTCCATATAGCATGAAAGGACTTCGATACCTTAAACTTACTAAATGGAAATTGCCTGTGCCAAGAGTATGCATTTTTCTTATGAGGGTGAAAATATTTTCCCCACTTCTAACTTTGACATGCAAATATGTACTTGCTAGAACCTCGTTCTTATGCAAACAAGGCAGGTGGGAAATATTTTTACATGTCAAGAATATGTTCCAACTTGGTTTCTCACATTTCCAGAGTTACTTAAAGCTTCCTACCACGCTCACATTAATTGTACCTGTTCTGTGCTTACATATATTTATATGGTATATTTTCCAAGATTATATAAAATACTCTAATTCATGCTTTAGACTAGAATTAGCTTAAATTACAGTTTACAATTTCTGTCTCCTGGGGTGGTGCTCAGACTGATTCTGGTTCATGCATGAGCAAATTATTTCTTAAATATGAATTGCAGAAAGAAACAAACTCTTGTGGTTGCCTAGAAACTGCCACAGATACCCAGGTGACAGATGTAGTTTGTATTCCCAGATTAAAGGCCTAGGAATCTTTCACACCCTGAAATAACAGTGCTCCAGAATACTACCAAGGATGTCCTGTGCCAAAGGCAGCAATGAATAGGAATAAAAGCCCAAACAAACCACCAAGAGCAACAAATGCAAGCTCAAGCACAGAGGCCCACCGCCAGCATGGAACAAGTTGCTACAGAAACGTCTCCTGAGAGACAGAAGTGACCATTAAGGGCTGGAGGTAGTGATCCTTACGAACTGATGCCAAATGCAAGGCAAACTCGTCTCCATAGGAAAGGGCATCTGACATCCACCAAGATCTCTCAGTATATGTGACTCTAACATGCAGCTAATCCTAACACTGCTATGTCTGGTAATCTTCCGTCCACTGTAATGTCACAGGATCTTCATTTTATGGCAGGAAAACTTAGAGCAGATTCTTTGATTTGCTCAACATCAGAGAGAACAGGAACTTGAGCCCAAGTATTGCAGGGAAAAAAAGCCTGTGTTTTTCCCCTGAACCTTTCTTCTTCCTCCATCCACTGTGTCTTCACTTGGCAATTACCTGAAGTAGCTCTGGTATGCCTAAATTACACGATTGCCTACACCTAATTCCTAGTGAACATGCCTACCAGAGAACTGGAGAGAGCACTAAACAACATCTTTTGTTGGCATCCGGAACAGAATAATATGCCTTATTCCCTCCTACGCCAGGCTTCACTTCTTTCCCCAAATCCAGAACAGTCTCACTGAGCTTGCCTGCCTTCTTCAAGCTCCCTCCCCCAACCAACCCCTCCAGCCAACCTCTCCCTCTTTATTAATTCTCGCTTGAATGAAATGCTGCTTTATTCCTTGTCTGGTTTGAGCAGTCAAGGAGGAAAGAAATCTAATTTCATATTTGTAAGGAAAAGCTCCGTACAAGCTCATCAGAATCTTTCATTTCTTCCTTTCTAACTCCTTGGGCAGACTCCCTCAGGACGAGAGCCCATATAGCCAAGTAAAGTACAGGGCATCCTTCTCCCCAGTTCTGCCATCTACACAGAAACACATTGAGCCTCAACACGGGCAAGTGTATTACCAGTCCATCCTGAAGAAAACAGTTTTCAAAAAAAAAAAAAATAAAAACCCTTCCAAAGACAGGGGGCTTTTTTCCTCCCCATTAGTGTGTCTGAATGAAATGTTTGTTTCTAGTGAATTAATTGCCTTGGGGTAGAAAAAGGATTTTCCCGTTCCTCCTCCTGCTTTCATACTGTTATTTGAAAATTGTACATTCACACAGTCCATGTTATTTTTTCCAATTCACAACAGGTATGAAATGTCAGATTTGCTATCCTGGGATAGGCTCTTCAATTGAAGCAAAAATTGGTCCCCATTCCTGCCTTTTAGGTAAGATTCATCTAGCTGATCTGATCTATCTTGAAAGTTGGGTAATTAACTGAAGTTAATTGTCCTGCCTGCTTCTAAAGTGATGAGGAAGGAAGAAAGGAAGGAAGAGAGAGAGAGAGAAAAGGGAAGGGAGGGAGAAAGTGAGAAGGAAAACAGGAGGAGGGGCGTGCTTCATCTCATTCAGGACAAGTGAGATGAACACGAGTGGAGATGCCTCCTCTTCATTCACCAGAGAAGGAATTTAATGATGCCTTAATTACAAGCCTAACTTTTAGAAGGTGAAAGTCAGGCGAATCCTACTGCCTCTTACTATTTCTGAATTGAAAAATTCACATTTTCTGGAAAGGAAAACCTGTGTAGGAGGTGCTCCCTTTCCCTCCCGTGGCACACAGGGTCCCAATTGAGATAAGAGCACGTTTATGGAGTTCCCCATCATAGCTCCCACCCTTCAGCTCTCGAGGCAGCAATATCAAGCAATTCCAGGCATACACACTCCTTTCTTACTCAGTAAAGACGGAACTAAGCACATACTTGTTAGTCTGCTAGACTGGCCTCTATTTCTTAAAACCTCTGCGGGCACTGAGCATCCTTCTCTGATCCACTGGCTTTCTGGGGAAAGCACCCTAACCAAAATGGCTAGCTGAACCGAGGACTTTCCTTGAGGCCAGTTGCAGGGTATGTACAACAGACAGAACTGCAGCCGGCATCTCCTGGGTCTCAGGGTACTGCTTAAGAAGTTACCCCCTTCTTTGACGGCAAGAAAGGTTTAAATTCCCTTCCCTGAATGTGGCTTGCCTGTCCCCCACTTCACAGGGTATGTACAATTTTTGCAGCTAATTCAGAAGGGCTTTGAAATAAATATGATACATATACAAATTGGGCTAACCTGCTTCTAAAGGGATGCAGTTTGTGCCAGACATCACTGCTAGTGCTGTTTGTAAGTATATTGATTAAATTAGGAGGCATACATATTCACTGACATATTCATACATATTCATTGACTCAAACAAGGGCACTGCGTGTAATGTGGTATTTAAAGCAACATAATATCTGATCACAAACTGAATTAACAAGGAATGATTTTACTATATAATATTCTAATCTTCCTGCATTTTCAGCTTCATTACCTAAATAATTTGCTCTGTCATGTACACTAAGTAATTTGAGCTGGCTGCAGATTACTTGCCTCTGAACACCTGCAGCTTACAAATGCTGCAATTCTACTCAACTGAAAGCCAGTGGCAGCACAGCTCTTCCCATTCCATTAATATATTACGTTAAGTGACCATCTGTCCACTCACATATATTAAAATACTTAAACCCCGTGTACTTCTAAGGATGACAGCTGGTTGGTAGATGTCCGAGGCATTTTTAGAACACACAGTAAGTGTTTTGATCAAGAGCTGATGGAATTTACCTGCCCACTCCTTGTGTGAAAGGTTTGTTTATTCTATATACAATCCCCACCACAATGGCATTCTGGCCATGAGCAGGCCCGCTGGAGATCACAATGATATAGCCAGTAGAAGTTAGCTCCCGAGAAGAACTAACAAAGCCTGGTGTCCTAGAGATTTGTGTCTCACAGTTGGATTTTCTGGGGTCCAATAAGGCTGAAACTCCAGCAGAAGCCCTCCCAGCACATGGGACATTCCTTGCATCTTTCTCTCCTTTACAGATTCTCTTATCTATAGCCGAGCTTAGGCTGCACACTATCCCTCAGTGGAGTATTAGTTGGGTACCTTTCTGGGTATGCTTTTCAATTTTCATGAAACATGTAGGAACACATCTTTAGGACTGCTGACGCTCTCAAGCTTGGCTGAAATGGTTTTGGAAATGAGGAGGATTGGGGTGATGGGTAGAAAACCAGACAAACACAAACAACCTCTCCAAGCCTTGTTTCCTTAGGAAATCACACTAGTAATAAAATAAAATAAATACTGAGGTTATGCTGGTACAAACCCTTTGAAGTCTGTGGGTGTAATGGGTGGAGTAGAAATGAACATGGCCACCAAAGTATTAATTAAAGTGTGAGCAACACCTCAAACACACAAGACAGAAACGCTGCAACGCCAAGACTAGATCTTTGGGCCTGAACACAGCTGGATTCCTCTTAGTAGGTCACTTGATACTGCGTAGCACTCCCCAACGCTAAAAACATTTGGCTTCAAAGAGTATTAAAGGAGATGCACAATAAATAGGACAGAACAGCCTGAGCACTTTGGGGCTTGCAGGACTGACTTTTCAGAATCAATCTAAATGCTTCAACCTCTGTTACTGATTTGGACATGTTGAAGGGAACAGTGCAGTAAGAACTCATATTCTCATGGCGGGATCACTGACTTTTATGTTTATTGTATTACTTCAAGCTAAGAAATTTTACTTACACAAATTTTCATTTAAAGAACTAAAGCTTTGCTATTACATGAAGCACTGGCTTCAATGAAGACGCTTGAATGCCTAACCAAAGAATGGTATATGGATTGGTTTGGATTCTCTAACAGGCACTACTCTTTCTGTGAAGTTGTTGTGGTGAGGTCTCTATGTATATTTTTAATGTTATATTCAAATAGAAAATCACTGGAAAACCTTAATAGACCAACATAATATTCCTTATTCTTATCAAGAAAATATTAAAACAAAAAGGAACCCCAACGCAAACAATCTAAGGCTTCTGCAAGTGTTTAGGAGCACAAACAAGCTAAAAACCGATTTAGGGTTTTCAGAAGAACTTGGAGAGATGATGTTTGCTCCCTCTCAGTCATGTGCGCAACACTAAGTGATTTTTATTTTCCTTTTGTATTACAGCCTTCTATCTCTTCACTGTCTTGGCTTTATCCATCTAGAAATATTCTCATTCTTTTTTAACCCAGCAATGCAACTTGGTATCTCAACATCTGTATCACCAAGCAACTGAAGACATATTTTTCCTTGTACTTTTGAGGAAAAAAGACCAGCAATCTAGTTTGCCACTGAAAACTAGATGATTTCATTTTCCTTGTTGAAGGAATGACAGGTAGAGACAACTCTAGCTTGGGACTCTGGTGACATCATGAAACCACACCACAGACCAAACTATAATATCAAACCACTGAACTACAAACCCAGGCTCAAAATAATCAGGACTGCCGTGTCCAGACATGTTCAGTTGTCCAGGAGCACAGAAAAGTACTTCTCTGGAGAATCAATCTCTTGTTGCTTCCCAGGGCACACAACTAGCATTTTTCCCAGTTTGTGAAGTCTAGGGAGTTCTGAAAGCCCCAGCTTTGTTGAATCAAACACAAATCATGAAGATGGCTGAAACATACACTGAGACATGCACTGTAGCAAGACACAGAATAATGATACTAACTCTTCCAAGGAGAAAGTAAAACCAAGAAAAAACATAGCAGCAACTCTGAATACAAATTCTATCTTTTTCACAGTGGAGGAGAAGATTCAGTCACTGGACACAACACAGGCACAGTAACAAGACGGCAGTAACCAAACTTAGTGGCAAAGAACAAGAACAGACGAAGACGAAAGGAAAACGTGTTGCCATGCAATGCCCCATGCATTTCAAAACCAAAGCATTTGAAGACTAATTTGATTATTTCAATAAGATTAGAAGAGACTTCCAAATGTCCTAAACCACCAGTTTTGTCACATAATATTTCAACTTCTCACTTTCTTTCTTGGTGGCTCAGGTACTTATGAATAAACATTTAATCCTTTTATTCCCCTCTTCTTCTCTGGCTGAAAATTAACAGTAGTTATACTGCCTGTGATGAACACAGTTTGGAGTACAATTAATTTGAAGACTAGACTAAATGTAATTCTTGCTAACTAAAGCAATTCAGAAAAAGTTTGTCACAAGAAAACACATAGACACTGCAATCGTGACTCTAATGAAATATAATATAGTTTTCATCGAAGCCCTGAACTGCATGCGAAAAAAGGAATACTATAATCCTCATTCTAGTGCTGATTTGCTGTGTGAATGGGTATGCTAACTGATGTCTCATTTTCTCTATCTACGTAATCAACGTAATCTCTATCTATACCTATCTGAGGTGACTGGTGCTTACTGCCAAATCTTGGGTCTTGGTCTTATGACCCAAGAAAGTGGCGAGCAGACCTCCAGGCAAACAAATCTCTGGTGTTTTGCATTGCTTGGATAAAAGTTGCCACAAAATAATACAATAGGACCACTAGTTGTCTCAATTCTTGTTAATTTACTTTTTTAACTTTTAAAACCAGAGCTTACAGGTTTAATGACACAGCTACAAAACATTGCTCTTGACACAATTACACAAAATACAAGTTTTAGAAGCAACTATTACCACAGTAACTGCTGACTTTTTCTGCTCTGATTTGCTACTGCATTTATTCAGTAAGCAGCCAAGCTCGTGCTTATATCGGTCCATGTTATATGTTTTTACAGGATTCTACAGTTCACTCAGGTTTTGACATCCCTAATTTCTTCCTACAGATAACCACTAACCTTGGGCATCTGTGAAGAGGAACACCTGCAGCAGGGGCGTAAGCACAGTTCTACTATGGTACAATCTGTACCACACTGCTGTGCTGCTAGACCAGACCAATGCATACTGTCTGTCAAATAAAACAACACAAAAAAAGTGAGCTGGTAGGCCAAGACGCAGGTGCACCTCGAGGCACGGAAAGTGCCCTTATACACTCAATCACACTGGGGTTTCTCGTAGTCTTTGCAACTTACTTTTTCTCTTACATGGGGAAAAGCTAATCTATGCCGATTTCTCCTTCCTGGTGCCTGTTATGCTGGTCTTCCATTTTGTCACATTGATGGAGAGGAAAACGGAAAGTGAAGTTTGCAGGAGAACATAATTCAGAGTACATCTATTTTCCGGAGCTAGCTGGATAATACTAAATGCATTCTCCCCCCTCCCACCAAAAAGAAACCTATACTGAAAAGCTTAAACATATTTGTACTTCTGTCCGATTTCCCAATTCTCTGGAAGAAACTAATAAAGACTTGCTTTTAATAAGGGAAGTCTTTTAATAATGTAGTGGTTTGGAGTGAAAAATCTAAATTACCTCTGACATTTGCTCCACAGATTAACACACAGAGCCCCCATTTTACATGAACTTTCCTACTCTCAAGTGTTGGACCTGGACTTCTGAAGACTGGAATTTGTTAACTCCAACACTGCTCTGGCACTTTCTTTTCTCTAATTAAATGTATTGGCTTAGGGGAGCATCTCAACATTTCTGTTTGCTTGCTTGCAGTAGGAAAACAAAGAACTTGCCAACCACTCGCCAATTTTAAGCACCACTTCAGCAAGTCAGCTAAAAGTATCACAGCATAACAACCTTTACTTGAATGATTTTTCATAGGTTGCAAACAGTCTTAAATGATCAACACTTTGAAGGCAATAATTTTAGTCCCTATTAAAAAGCGTATAGTTACTGTATGCAGGATTATAAGAGTACCTTAGTTGCTGGTTAAATTACACTAGCATTCGTTAAGGATGGAACTTTTACTAGCTTTTTAGAACAGTGGTAAAAGGGTACTTAGAGTCTTAAACTTCTTCTATACAATATGAAACTTGCAGTCATTCCATTTCGTTAAGAAGCTATGTACAAGTGTGCTATCCATTTGCAAAATTACATCTTGGTTCCACGGTCTCATTAGGCTACTAGCACAAATCAAATGACAGTTACTAGACTTAAAAAAAAACTCACCTGGGAAAGGCACTCACTTGCAACATTGTGTCAAAATTATTAACAATATCAACTAAATGCATTAACAAGGTAACAGGCTCCTGAATGTTGAAGGGGTGTTATGTCAGGGAGCCTACAGCACCAGCTAATTGTGGGTAACACTGCAAATTCATTCCTTCTACTCATGCAGATATGCACATAGCTTTCAGCTCAAGCATTAATAATTCCTGATACCACTACCTAGAAGGCTGTCTCCAATGAGCAACCCATCACCACTACATGTTCTCTATCGCAATGCAGACACTTTCCTTTATGCTTACTATTGGGCCGAGATGTTCCACTTTAATAGTTCCCCAGAGATAGCAACAGTCAGCTGGGAAAAAGGAATACAGAACGAATGCAGAAGAGGTAACAAAGCGGGGGAACCCAATAAGGTAAAAGTCCTTTAAACAAAGTGTTTGTCATGATTCAGCCCTCTCCTGCCATTTTGCCAGGCTGCACAAATTTTATTAAGGGTTTAGCCTCTGCAGAAATTGCAGGATGTATCACGTGTATTGAGAAATGGGACTTTGAGTTAAAGCCGGGCAAATGTGGTTGGTGCAGAAGCCACTTCCTTGTAAGACAGCTGCACTTCGATGAAAAACCACTCAAAACCTGAACTTACTTCTAGAAGAAAAAGTTGCAGAAAACACAAAAAAGTATTTCACCCAGACTAGAAACTCCATCATTCTGAAATGACTACATCTGCATTTTTAAGATATTTTCTTTTTCTTTTGGCTGTACATGAATTTGATGTCATTGAAAAGTCTTCCTTTGATGCTGTCTGCCAAGTAGAATCACTAGTTTCTCACAAAGGTGTGCTCTAAATGTCTAGTTTAAATTTTCATTTTCAGATGATTCATCTAAGAAATGAACAATAACAACCAAAACCAACTTCAGAACTCTAAACAGTAAAAAGCCTTTTAGCTGCACTCACTCATTTTTAGCTCCCCCCAACACCTCCTTTCTGGATGCACATGGCAGTCAATACTAAGCCTGAATTCTGTGATATACAGCTATTAGAAGCAAACCACAACCAGATTCCCTCAAACCTCACAAAAGAGGTTTTTCTGAAGTCTGTACCCTGCATCTTTCTAGCTGACAAGGGGTCACATTTTTTTTATCCACAGATGCTTTCCATTGCCACTGTTTCTAGTGTATATGTGTTATTTTGTCACAGCTCCTCTTCACAAGTCCTCTTCAGAGGTCATCAGAGGATTATCAAAACTGAGGGACTCTTGGGAGGAAGCTGCATCCTCAGCCAATGTAGCTTCAGCTACACCCCTAGGTTTTGAAGGGGGAAGCACAAAATAGATGAATTATGCCTATGTTTCCTCCAGTTAAAAGAAAATGTCACTGAAGTCCAAAATCATCAATGATTTACAGCTGAAATGTGTTTCCTGATACCTATTGAAGACACCAGGAAGTACAGACATACAGTCAAACCTCTGCTGAACAAATAATCATGTTTTCCTCTCCAAGAAAGATGCTTCTTTCAGTTCCTGCCCCATCTCAGAGGGAGCAATGTTAGTGTATATCACTTCTACAACAGCTGCCTAGAAGATAGCCTGGACAGAGAAAAACTGACACAGAGCATAATTTTGCCATTGCTCTTCCTTAACACCTGTACAACTTCTCTGAACACCAAATTATACTGCTTTGAGGAGGAGACACACACTCCCCCCACATTGACCATTCGCTCAAGACAACCTGGATAGGTTGCATGCACACCGGCCAGACACTGCTACCGCACAGGTCCATAGGAACAGACCCCTGCACGCACTGCACTAAGTATGGCCACACGTGCGTCTTGCTAATGGCTATTTTTACCCACCCACAGATTTTGTACCAGAGCCTCCCATCACCTAGAATGGGCTTTAAAAGGCTTTTTTGTCATCCTTCAAACCGACACCCTTCCCCTTCTCTTGACCACTGACTGCATCACTCTGGTTTCGCGGTGATAGAACTTTTTTTGTTGTAACCTTAGTGGTATTTTATTTACTTGCATGAAGTTACGTGATGGTTCTTCATCTTTATGAAGCAGCTTGGGGCTGCCTGGCTGGCCAGGGAGCAGGGGGAGCCATGGGAGGGTGGCCAGATCTGCCCGTCTGCAGTTGGGCATGCATTTTTCTCATCCCTCAGATGTTCTCTTGTAGAGGGGCACAGGAGTAAAATGCTGTAACCTATCTGCAGAAACTACACCGGGAGGGAGAACATGCAGGATGATAACAGAGGAGATGGAAATTTTATAGGCTCTGGCTTACAGGAAAATAAAACCACCATCAGTCTATCAGTCTCAAAAACACTCCTGCCAGAGAGAAAGGTTTTTTCCAACATGTTCTTCAAACCATATATTACAGTGTTGTCCCCCACCAACTATGCTCACACCATCTCCCTGGACTTGGCTCTGTTTCTGTGCTTCTTTACATCCTCACAATCTCTGAATATACTAAGTATTTGAAAACCATCTTACTCTGTGACAAGGATGGTGAAAAAAAAATGTGGTTGCCCACAAAAATGTGTTAGAAAACTACAAGTTTGTGAAAAGAAAAGGTCTAGCAAAAGCTCTTCCTTTGCCACAATCAGATTAGGTGCTACAACCTTCATTAAAACCCTTTCTTTTGTCTACTCATTTCATAGCATTTAATTTCCTGCCTCTCAGTGATTAAATCAACTGAAAGGTAGCAGATAAAGCAAGTTTTCTTGATGTTTCAAACATACATTAATGTTTTATGTTTAAAAAGCTTTCAAAGTGTCTTCAGATGCTGGTTAACAAACATGGTACATAAAACCGTGTCTGAGGTTGGGCTGTGGCAGCAGATATGCAACCTAAATGATTCTATGATTCTATGCGACTGAAACTTACTGTGACAGCTCTGTAGCAAGGCTCTACGCACAGGATACCTCCATTGCATACACGAAGGAAGCTTAAAGTTAAGCTTCACATATTTAAACACTAATAAAGTCTACTTAATGGTAGTCTTCAAAATGACAGTGGCCTCCTAATCTGCTAGAGATAAAGAAGTGCCAAGATTAATGATTACATAAGTGCATCGCAGAGCCCAGAAACACTAATCAGCTCTTCTGTTGTTATTTGTGTACAAAGGCTATTAGAGTCATCTGACATTCCAAAATCCAATTTAAAGTTGTTAAACCCCTTTCATGTACTTATTTGAGGTTGGAAAACTGAGAGGTTAGAAAAGGGAAAGGAAGGGTTTGATTTCCTAATTCTTTTTCCCTTACTGATTTTGCTCTAAGCCAAATCTCTCTTTAAGAAATGCAAGAAAATAAGCTTTTAAACAATGCCTGGAATAACGAAGATTGCTGTTGAAGGAATAATACCAGTAAAACCCTAACATGCTTAGATAGCAAATTTTAAAATAATGACTACAAGCAAACCAAGTAACTATTCTGTAAGAAAAGACCCCATTGAGTTGAGAGTGTCAATGACATGAGCCACACAACTCTGACAATAGCAGCCGTCTTCAGCAGATCAGCAGGGTGGGAAAGCAAAGGTGCTCAGACACCAAACACCCATCTCTGTCTAGTAACAGAGGGAGAATTCACTCTCTGGATTCACATAGGCCCAGTATTATTTGCAGGAGACCAGACCTCTCTTTGCAAAATAAGGCAAATGACAGGTCTGACTGCAGCCTCTCTAAATACTATAAACCAATTCTTTTTCCACAGAAAAATCCTTTAAAATTCAAAACAACTGTCTGTTTCTGACAGAGGACTGAAAAAGCCAGTTTAGAAACAAAACGAAAAAATTGGTCTTCTCCTGGTTCCTATGTTGCTCCTTCACCTCCACAGATGACACAGAGAATGGGACAGGAAAAAAGGTGGCTACGTCCCCGCCCTCTCCATCTGATCAAGGCATCGTGCGTCCCCCGCTCTCAGACAGACTGCACAAGCGGGACATCCCGGCAGCTGGGAGCTTTGTCAGCAGCCATGTGGGCAGTGGGTAAGTGGGCATGCTGCACATCGCACGTGCCTCAGGGGAGCCATCAATTACAATCCCATTTGTAGCACAAATCACTGCAGCCCTGAATGCAATTCCCCACTGGCTTCAAAACTCACAGAAAGGGCAGCTGAGTGGGCCCCGGCTCTCAGACAGGAGGGGTGTGCATGGCAGACAGACCTACAGACCAACTGCTGCAACTTGATCTTGTGGGCGATGAGCTGGGCCTTGGGCTGAAATGGCAGCTACAGCAACCACTGCCCTTCTGGGGAAAGGACTAGTCCGGGAGCAATCAGCCTCTGGAGACCACAGGCCCCACTTCCTCAGCTTGACAGTGACTTTCTCTCCTTCTATCATGAGAGAGGCGAGGCGACAGCTGTGATCCAAGCTAATGAAGATAATCATGAGAATACGTGCAAAGAAAGGGCAAGATGCTGACTGTTATAATCCAGCTTGCGCAGTGGCAGATCTGAGGCAGGCTTTCTCCTTCCCTGTTGTGACATCAGCAGTAAACCAGTCTCGGTTTCTTGTACAGCAGAACACAGCCATTACGGACTACGTGCACAACTTTTTCCTTTACAGATGCAAAGTGATTTTCTAGTGTTCCCTAAGGTATAGTCAATTAAGTGATAACTGCATCTGTGCATAGTATTCAAAATGCTAATATCCTCACCCAGATAAGTCTTCAACTTTGCCTGCTTATTTATCTCCAACTCTTAGAAATTATTGCCATGAATGCTCCAGTGCCTTCACCCATTCATTATCTTTGGCAATCCTGCTTCTTCCTAACAAAAAGGCAAAAAGCACAACGGATAAGACCTGTACCACTCTGACCACACTGGGGAGTAAAATGATGTAAGCAAAGAAATATCAGCTGATCTACTGCAGTGTAGCTACTGGCATATTTTGCTGCTCTCAAAGTCATTCAGCTTTTCATCTAACCTACAGAGGTAAGAATATCTGCTATGCCATCAGAGGCTCACGTACTCTAGAAATAACAGCAGTTTGCATCATGAATTATCTAACACGATTTACCACTCCGGGAAAAGGAAAGCTATCGTGTTTGGTGTTGTGCCATTTAGCCATCAGACTCAAAATGTTAATGTCTGTTATCTTTGCAATGGAGGTAACACAATGCTGGTCTTGGGCACTCAGTTCTAAGATGGCTTCCTTACCTCAACATGGGAGGACTCATGTAACATAAGCCTCTGGCCACACATGTTCAACGTGTCCCCATGTTTTTAAGTGGGGGATGGGGGGGGGGGGGGGGGGGGGGGGGGAAAAAACCCCTACATTGAAGCTGAAAAACCCAGTACCGACAAGAAAGGAACTTGATGATGTGCTGACTTACCATGAGCATTTATATGAATGCCTTAATACTTGATTACTTTTGTTTATAAAGATCACAAAATTGCAAAATGGGCACTAAAAAACCCAAACAGAGAGTAGTGACATTTTTTTCAAACAAGCCTGAAAGTACAATAAGGAGAAGACAATCTTATGTCCCACAGAACCGGGCAGAACACACGCATTAGGTAGAACACGAGTACAAACAAGATATACAAAATAAAATGATTGAGTCAACTGTTGCTAAATGCATTTGACAGATTAAAATTAAAAAAACCCCACTTGCTTCACATGATTAACAGCAGGTTCTAAAGGCCAAATCACCCAAAAAGGTAGAAGTTGACAAGTAGTGAGTGTATTGGATTTGTGTTCCCTCAAATAAAGGAGGCTTGATAAAAGTTAGAAGAAAATAATAGAAACTGCACCTGTATTATTGTAATCATTTTATCCAAAGACAATCCAAACCATTTAACAAGCTAAGCTTCATCACTGTCAGGACAAGAAAGCACCCTTGTAACCAGAGCTGAAGGAAGCCGTCCAATAACTTACTGAGAATAATGAACATAATCTCTCAACCCTTCCAAGATGGTCTCTACCCATCATGCTTGCTGATGTTTCTTTCTGTGCTTGCGTTCTGCACGCATCAGAGAACAGACAAGAAAGAACACAAGGCAACTCCAAATTTGTACCATTTTAGCAGTGTACTATTTTAAAAGGCTCACACACAGAGTCAGTTACTATACTGTCCTTAATAACATTTAACCAGAACTTCCCCACTCCCACTCTCAGAAGAATACTTGCAGCATAACTTGGACTATCCAAAGCTCCCAGGGGACACATGGAAGCAGAGGTAAGTGGGGGAGCAGCCAGAGGTCTTCTGGGAATCATGGAAGTGAAAGGAAAGGAAACAAACTCCACAAAGAAGAACTGTTGGCTCCACTCAGCCTTAAAGTTTCCCTATTCCTGAATGGAGCATTCATAAGTAAAATAAGCTTCTCTAAGCAAGCATTCCAAATGGTTGTAAAAACCTTTTGACAAAGTGCAGAATTCTTGCTCGTTTTGGTACTTGACTCTCCAGAGAGAGAGACAGCTGTTGTTCTTACTGTAGCAATTTATTAACCAGTAGTACAGCTGTAACAACGTTCCTGGTAGTGTCTCAATGGTTAACAAGCAGCCAGATTCTTTCCAAACCTGTGTTTCCCAAAGTCTTATTTGGAAAACATTGCTAGAAAAAGTTCCAGACTGAATAAAAAATACATACGGATGTATCACAAGCCTTAACATCAGGGCAGAATATCCACGTAGAAGAAATCTGTTTGGGGAGTTGCCTGTGCTTCACACAGAAACTACAAGTTTTTATTTATATTATTGCAGAACAAGTTAATGCCAATTAAGTACGAGAGTCACTTTGGATTTAGCACAGAACCTGGCCCAGGGCACTGGCACACAGAATAGGAATAAATACTAATCATGCTTGCTCACACTGAGAGGATTAGATAACTACAGACATAGGAAATTAAAACCACAACAAGATGACCCCATGCTCATGATTTCCCTGTTGTACCAGATCAGTCAATATGAATAATCGACAATGTAAATTGAAATCCTCAGATAAAAATAATGGTTTTACCGCTTTACTTCTCTCCACTTGCACATAAATTGAGTTGACTATCTCTGACAATGCCATGGTTTAATATTCTAAACACACTATCTCCTTTAACAATGCCTGGAATAGAAACAAGCTGCTGAGCTAGATCCTCAAGGGGTGAAAATCAACATTGCTACACTGACTTCAGTGGAAGCACATTGATCTCCACCAGCTAAAGCTTTGGGCCCTAGTGGGCAATTAGGTTTCTATTATATGCTAATTTAAATAATGTACCACAGAACATTTGCTGTACAATAAAGCAAGTCTACATTCTTCTGTGGGGAAGGACAAGCATTTGCTGTTGGCATGATGAGAGTTATGGATTCTGGTTTCAAAGAGCAGGGTGAAGTTTCGGTATAAACTACTCCTCATAATACATTTTTAAACCTGCAATTACTCATACTATACTACTTGAGGAAGCCTGTAATTATTTGGTAAGTTTTTACCAACGTCTAGTCTAGATCATAATTGCTAACACTGCCTCCTTCAAAGGAACTAGTGACTATGTTAAAATCTGGTTTTTGTTAGGTTCCTGCTACACAAAGTGGCTGTGCTGTAATGTTACGATCTGTATTCAGTGGAGGAGGAAAACCAAACTGATTTATGTCCCAATCTTGAGCCTTTGAACAAGGCCTGAACAAAAACACGAATACAACAATCTCCCACACATTTCTTTTGAGGCTTCTGAGATGGCCGAGTTGGAACAGGGACTGTGGCCGCAGCTGACACAGGCCAGAGTTTTTTTGCAACGGAAGTTTATGGCACTGAGGACTATCTGCAACACCCTCGCACTCTCCCAGAGAGGCCTCACGCTCCAGCCAGAAGACAAAAAAACCAGAAAAGGGGGGGGAAGGGTTCAGCTATAGAGACAGCAAAGGAGACTGTCAGGGGGTCATAGGGCAGTTCAGGTGAAACGGTATCATCCCCGCATAAAAAATGGTAACAGCAGTTGTTAAGGAAAATATTTTGTTCTCTTCTGTAGTAATTTCTTAAGCACGCAAACTCCTTCTTTCAGTCTCCTTTTAAATGTCATTGGCACCCTTCTTCCTGCCTTAGTCATCAACAACCAAGTTATTAGCACACTACGGTCACTACTTAAAAGTTTTCTGGACCTCTGATGTAGCCAGGCTGAGGGCATCATTCCACACTTACAGGTTCTCCTACGTTGCAGTCCTTCAAGTGAAGCAGCAGGATTCAATACGTACTCTGTTTTGAAAGCTGAAAGCACACCTTGGCACGGCAATTTGGAAGCTCTCCAAATGCCACTTTTGAGAGAGGGACCAGCAAAACAGGGGGTTCTCCCATATGTATGACTCTGGCATGAAAGCCACAGCAAAAAGCTCCTGGAGATAATGCCCCAGCTAAAGACCAAAAAAAGTGCACACAATTCCAGTCTGTCTCGTTTTCTATGGAACCACTCAAGGCAGAAAGGCAAAGTAATGTGGGCTCACATAGGTCAAAGTGGTGCAAGGTGAGATGTGGCATTAAGCTGCAACACTTAAATTATGTGATTCCCTTTACAAACACACTTATCCTGGTAAATAGCACTCTTCTCTGGTTACATTTGTAACTCTCCTCAGAAACAGTTTAATTTCAAACAGAAAAAGCTTATATAGAGTCAAGCATTTTTAATGATAGCAGCCACGCAAGATAAACTTGCCACACAGGGAAGGTCTAAAATGTCACCACAGTAAGAACTCATCCAAAGTTCCCCCTGCGCTCTGGACTTTGCAGCTGCCCCATCACCGTGTCTTGGATGGGCTCAAATGACATGGGGAAAATTCAAAGTATGCAATCTGCACTCGAAAGAAAGAAGAAATTAAAACTGATTTTGGTTAAGGTTTTGATTTTGTTTACATGCTCAACAGGGAAAGGAGAGTACAGAACTCGACCCCACTAACTCCACAAGCATTTTAGCTAGCAGAAATCTCCAGTCATTGAACGGAGCTGGCCTCCCCTCCCTCTCCCCAGCTTCTCCTAGTGCCGGTACAGTGCACTGCAAGAGCCAAACGAGGGAATGACTCAGGTTGAAACTGTTCTTTGGAGGATTAACTTTAACCTGAATCGGTTTCCTGACTTAATTCCCCATGTGACTGCGGAGATGCTGCTTGTGCTCGCACAAGGGAGGGGTGCATTTGTTTGGCAATGCCAGCTTATGGGAGGTTAAAATACTCACCAAACTAAACTGTTAGTCTGCTAAATCGGTAAGGGGAGATCTGGTGTAGCAGGCAGAAGGACAGGGAACACAGGGTTGGTTTTCCAAGAAACAGAATAGTCTATGAATAAGTAATCGGTTTCTATGTCCAGTATTGCTGTGAAACTTTAAGCAAGTCACTTATTTGATGTGTCAATTCCCCAGCTGTGAAATGAGGACAACGCTTTCTTACATCACCCAAGTGTCGTAAGTTGAAAATTAATGACTGAGGTAGTTGGATACTCTGGTGCCAAGGGCCAAACCAGTACGTAGGTACAAGAGTGGAGTGATTAGTGACAGGGAGGGGCTAAGGAATCAACGTATTATTTTTGGTGGACTATTTCCTTAGAGGATAAATGAGAGTAACTGCTACTTACTTGATTGTAAGGAACTGAAAGAGCTCTCTGCAGCTCCCTCGTGGGTGGACACCTGAACAATTAAATAGCTATGACCTAATTTTAGTCAGAAACCTTATGTCACAAGGAATTTACAGGGAGGTGTCTTCTGTATGTGCAAAAATAATTGCACGGTGGAAGGATAGTTGACCAATGTGTTAATTTAGCTGTACAACATTTAGGGATAGACTGTATGCCATTCTCCTTCCTCATATTCCCAATTCCAAAATTTCTGACTGTAGGAGATACAATTGCATGATACAAAATATCACAGGATTAGGACTGAAAGAAGTTCTGTGAACACGCTGCTTCCAGCATCAGAATGATGGGGTCGGTTTAAGGGAAAGTTTACAGAAACAGAAACACAAGGGTGGCAGGTAACTTTATAACCAAATCTCACCTTTTGTGTGATAGAAATGATGGAGTCCCAGCGGGTTTTGTACGATAGCCATACACACCAGTGATACTAGAAGGCACTTTTTTTAAAATGCCATTGTTATGCACAGAGAGCCATTGAGTGATAGAAAACGCACCCCAATTCTAAGAGGAGTTGTTCCAACAGCTTGTTTTCCCCACAGTTAAAACCTGTCCTTTCCTTCTAGCCAGAATTTTCCTGCCTTCCTTCAGATGAATAGGGGAAACCTTTCTTCCTCTCAGGCTAATGCAGGATTGCTATTATGGGATCAAGAAGATCTAACTTCAAGTCCTGTGTTGTCACAAGGATGGTGTGTGTGAGCCAGGGCAAGTCACGTAGCTATCACAGAGTTATTGGTGCATCTAACTTCTGTAAGAGGTGTAGGTTTCACTGAAAACACCAGGAGTTACATGATTAAATAGCTTCCTGGAGCTGGGCACATCCCTTTCTGTAATTCAATTTCTACCTGCAGAGCATTAGGATTGGAGGTCTCCTGTCTGTGAGGATCCATTAAAAGCCATATTGTGCTTGGATACATCAATAGGAATAGAAGCCACGTAAATACTTGAATAGGTAAACAGTGTTTCAAGTCTTATTGAGCTTATTATGTCTCAAGTGCTTATTATGTCCTTCCTAGATTAGAGAGCACATGTTCAAAAAACCAAACACAAACATAAGGAAAGTAAGAATCCACCAAAGAAAGCTTTAAAGTTGAAATACCAACCACAAGATTTTAGCTCCTGCCTTATGATTTTGAGACATTGGGCTGACCATTCTAAAAATCCCTGGAAAGGGGTAACACTGAAATTCCTGTTCCTCAGTCTTCCAGGCCAGTGGATCAGCCCTAAACAATGATTATTATGTAGTTGTATCAGTGGGTTGAAAAAAAAAAAAGGCAGCAGAAAGTGAAAATCCTGCACTATCTGGATTTGCACTGAAGACCACCGAAATACAAGGTGGCCTGAAATCTCTGCAGCCAGTCTGGCAGTTTGCAATTAAATTGCTAGGAATGTATAAGCATTATTGGTCTTCCAAAGCAGATCCTTCCAGTTTTATGGGCAGAGAGTTAAACACCCTGTAAATTGTACCCAAGACTCAAATCCTCAGTGTTGCATCTGCTTTTGTTCAACTTTTTATTTTCTGAAGTCTTGTGGTTCGGCAATGAAATGTGAATCTGTTGACTCCTGGCTATGACACAGGCTTCTTGTGTGGCCCAAGCCAAGTCTCTTAAGCTATACTTCAGTCCCCTACTTGTGAAACAGGTAAAACACATCCCTCAGTGATGTTTTATGCATAAATTAATGTGTGGAAGCTGGTTTTTCAAAGAGTTCACTAATTAACATTATAGACAACCCTATAGATAAAGAGATTGTCAGAGAGCTCTGTCTGGCAGCCCTGGCCCAGGGAAGAGTGCATTCCAGAAGCGATGATAGAATCTGCATACAATTCCAGAAAACCAAGTTTACTGAATTCCACAAAGTTCTTTTTTAAGAATGTGTACTTCTTGGTATCATATCGTAAGGATTTCATACAATGTAGGGCATCTCCTACGTTTAGGTTCATCTGGAATGAAATGCCACCATCCGTTTTCAGCACAATTTATACGTGTTATCTTGACAAAATTTTACTGGAGAAATTCTGAAACATTTAATAAGCTTGGAACAGACAGATTAACGTTGGACCCCCCATTTTCTGCAAATATACACTTACAAGTTGCTGGAGAATGCAAAGTCAGTTCTACAAAAGCCATGTTGATTATCATATATTTTCAGATGTAAGCTCAACAGGGTAGATAGTATATTTTTCCTGTGTTTATACCATGCCTAGTATCTGGCTTGTGCTTAGAACTTGGAATAAAGTCCATAAATAACTTTGTTTTCTAGTTTTCATATGCCAGTACAATATCTAAGCACAAAACTCAAGTACAGAACAAATTAAATAAAACACAGTTTTCATGCCAGGATGACTAGAAGTAGACTCGGAAGAGGACTGAACATTACTAATCCTTGTTCTGCCTACACTGACAAAAGAGGCTAAACCAAGAAGAGACTAAATCACGAATCTCAGCTTTTTTTATTTCCTTTTCTTTAAATGGTATAGGATATAACTTGACAAATCTATGGTTTTCACTATCACATGATTTACTTAACCTAAAAGTATCAAACCTCTTAAGCTCATCTCATTTTCAAACACACATCAATTTTGAAAGACACAAACAAGATAACGTTTTTACTAAGTCTGCAACTATGGTTTTCAGAAGCCACTGAAAAGTGACTGTACAAGTAGGAGCTGAAATATGCTTTCAAACAACAGCTAAACTTCTGTCCTAAGTTACTGCCTAGCCCACATACCAAGTTATTTCTGGTTTTCTTTGAAATATAGCAGCTTACTGATTACAGGAACTAAATAATTTCTGCCTTTGATTTTAAGACCATAATCCAGTACTGGAAAATGGATTTGTCACTGTTGCTGAGCACCAGTGAAATCACTTGCTTCATTTCAAATGTAACAACATCACTGTCTCACTATAAGGCAAATACTGAACAGTAAGAGCAGCCAATGACAATCTTAGGAAGAGAGGTAACAAACTATAATTTCTGAGTTTCTCAGTCAAAGCTCAGGTGAACTTCATCTTTGTTTGTCTCGTGTTTGCTCACAGGTGATGTAATTAATCCATCAAAAGCTCTGTTGCAACATTAATGACATTCAAAATCAGCATGCACAAAAAATGTTATTAAGTTTATTTAAAAAAATAAATTGCCTATGACTTCATGACCAACTAATCAACACCATTACTTTTCTAAAACATATATTCAATTCCACGTTGTGCACAGTGTTACATAAAGCAGGAAGGGTTGCCTGCTCCTTCACATTTCTGTTCCAGAATGCACAACACTGAGGTAAAACATGACCAGGGCTTCCCTCATGCCTTCATACAGTCCTACAGCTGGGACTTCGCCATCACTATGCCTCAGGCGAGTTCCAGCCTGCTTACATCTTAGCCCCATCAACTGTAGTTTACCATCTTTACACAGAAAAAACCGTAAGTTATTCCAGAGGAAATATAACCATTAAAATACTGCAATTTTAAAGTATTTGGAATCACTTTTTTTATGTCCTTGCTATAAGCAACTAGGCATGCCACTGCTAAATTACGCTATCCATTTTTGGAATATACGCTACTAGGGCACTAAAGAAGTATTTTGCTAGTGATGGTGCAGCTCTGAGTTCTCTCAGTAAGGCACCAATACTAACCTTTCAAACCATTCAGCTATTTTGCACTTGTCTCAGTGAGCTTAAGGATGGGGAATTTTTTGACCAATGTACTTTTACATTGCAAGTGAAGGCAGCAGCAAAGAGCCAAATACCTATTCCAGGCAGGAACTACAGTCATAATCCAGAGTAACAGGGCAGACATATCTCTTACTTGTGTGACTGCCTGAGCGAGAGGAGCTGCAAAACAAGTATTACCAAAATGGGCTGTAATTTTAATCTTTGCCCTTAAAATTGAAAGTCTTCCCAAAACCGAAGGGATCAGTTTAATGGAGCCTATGCAAACAAAGGATTACTAGACCCTTATCTGATGTCAGCCATCCTCCGAAATTAGGTGTTACCCAGGAAGAGCAGTGGGAAGGTACAGGGCTTGCCACTCCTAGGTGGCACTCGTCTTAAATACATTCCCACGGTTTTTCACATTGCCAGAGAAGAAAAATAAACCAAGCAAGGCCAGCAGTGGTTCTCTGAGAAAGCTGCGAAAAAGCAGTTGCAGCTCCTACCACTCCTCTGCAGCGGGCAAACGAAGCTCCCCTTTCACCAACCTCCACCTAGCCCTAATACAGAAGAAAGCTGTGGTGGCCCTGCAATAGGAGGGTGCCAGGCTGGGAGGGGGAAGGCTGATGGCAGCCCTCCCAAAGAGGTAGGAATGATCAAGGAATAAGCAGTGACTCACGCTATATGATTTATTGCTGGGCACTGTTCCCAAATGTGTTAATGAAGTTGCAGCCAAACAAATGCACATCCCTTGGGTCTTGTCTTTGTTCCAGCATGGCCAAGACAATTGAGTATTATTTTCAAGTAAAACAAGGATGAGATTCTAGACAATATTCCTACCACAATTAGTATTTATGTTTCACCATTCTACTTCACAGCATTGCCAACCCTCAAGTATTTAATAAAAAAAAAGTACAAAACAAGAAAGAAGCAAGCATACATACAGACACAGAGAGTCATAAGATTTTTAACAAATAAGTTTAAGCTGTTCTATTTGGTTTTTAGTTTACCTTTGGTGATTTTAGGTATAAAAACCAACATAAGAAACACTCCATAGTCACCACATTCAACTGAAGCAAGATGCCAATACAAAACCAGTTAACTCTGTGTCAGGTAGCAAATGGCTTAAATAGTTCATGGCAAAGCTCTTCTTGGAGGTCTTTTGGAAACAGAGGAACAGAGGGAAGGGGAGAGGGGCCAAAGAATTGTTTGCATTGAAACATTTACTTGATGAGCATTGACAGAGAAGCTATATTCATGCTTTGACTTCCAGTATAGCTTTGAATCATGAGAGACATCAGATAAGTTTGGAGACCACTGTTCTAAGCAATGTGATGTGCAAGAAACAATGTCTACTGGCTACTTGTGTTAACATACATACCAGCATTAGGGTATCCTCTTGAAGATAAAGTTAGCAGTTTTGAAAACCACTTAAATAAAAGAGAAGGAAAGATAGATTGCTTGTTCACCACTGTCACTACAGTAGAGCTGAGGAACCATAGTTTTGGATGAGGACCTCATACACACAAAAAATAGTATGTATGAATGCAGATAAAAAGATGGTCCCCGTTCCAAGGATCTTTAACGGAAATACAAAACTGTATGTTCTTTTGCATTTTCCTTGCTCCCTGCTATTTAGTTCCAAAACTTGTTGACCGACTCACTTAACTGTAATTCTAGTTTTGTATACCTCATGTGATTTAGATGACTACTGTGAAACAACTTGTTTAAGAGTAATTCCATCCAGCTTTCTTGCTTCATGCTAGCTCATTTTAATAAACTCACATTTACTAGGCAATCTATGAGCAAGACACCATCCTAAAATCTAGCCTGTGGTTGATGTATTATTAATCACGCTGGTAACCAGAACAGTTTCTACATGTTTAGGGAGCTCATGATACAAAATTAACCATTTTAGACACTGCAGCAGCTTGGCACATCTTTCTCCTCCAGCATCGCAAATCTGAGAGCAGCAGTTTCTCCAAGTAAAACAACAAGCAAGAACAAATTAAGTTTCCTGAGCGTGCCAACGAGTGTCTGCTGGTGTCCCTGGCACAGGCTGCCAAAAGGTGGTAATAAAGCCAGCAATGTTTCAGGGGTGGGGGGCAGAGGGCATGCCTTTAGAGACCAGACACAAGTTTTGGTAGATGGAAAGACAAAGCCCATGTGGAGAGATGGTTTCTTCAGTTGTCCTCTGGTGCACTTGGAACTATTCCAGAAGGCTACTAAAGGAACAAAGATCTCTTGAAGAACTGAGCATGCAGTGTTAGAAAGGTAAAGCACAGAGGTGTCCTATAGGGCTCTATCTTTCATTCTTTCATGATGATCTGAAACAGTTGGCTATAGAGGGCCTAAAACATATAGTTGTGTTGTTACCCCTCACGACACTGATAAAGAGATTAAATAAGACACTGGCAGTTTGCTTTCGAAAGAGGGTGAAAGAACACAAGAAAGTGAATTAGAGATGAAGAATGTTAACATGAAGGAGAAGAAATGAAAGTAATGAAATGAAAGAAACGAGAAACTAGACAGCAAAGGAAACAGGATCAGGCAATTACACAGCACTTCAGCAAGATGACAGTTCTGCGTGCAGCCTATGCGAGCCCAGAACGATGATAATTCCAGACAGGAAAATTCTTACATCCACCTAAACTGAATAGCCAAAATGGAAGGATAAAGACGGAAATGGCAGAAGTACCATGCTCCAGTTTAAAATTATATACACTACTTATTTCCCAATCTGTCTTTGGGAAACTGCAATCAGCAATGCTTAGGTTTATTATTTTCTCTCTCAAACCCCTGAAAAGACAAAAAGGAATCCTATTAATAAAGTGTAATGAGAAGGCTCACAAAAATTGCATTAAAATCTACTCTGGTTTTGTTGCATCTAGATTTTAGTTTTGATGATCGGTTAGCACTTTATCATAAGCTTCACATAATGTATATAAGAAGTCAAAGCTCTAACATCCCCTTCTTACATTAAGCTGTTTGAACGTAGCAAACCTATTATTCAATTGAACATACATCAGAAGAAATTTACCTTGAAAATTTACCCAGCTGACAAGAGTTAATGGATTTACTGTCAAAAACAAGGGTTTTTTTCCCCTGCAAACTAGTAGGCTCACTGCATAGCCAGATCTTACTGCAAAGCCAAAGACCTTAACATGATAAAAGCATTAAGTATATTAACGCTTGTTCAAAATGAATTGTCTTTGCAGTAGAGCAATGCATTATCTAGCTTCTGTTCACACTTCTTTGATAAAATAACCACCACCAACCCAACAAACCACTCGCTCTTCACAGCTTAAGAGGCCCAAAAGCCTTTTCACAAAAACAATTGTTGTCACTTTTATATAGGGTTAGTTGATGCCTTTCCCCCTCCTTTTTTCAATGAGCTAAACGTAATTAATGACTTCAAAATGGAATTAGTTCAACAGCATTTGGCTGAAAGCGTTTATTTATACGAATCCAGTTATAAATCATAACTCAAAGGCATATTGTAAAGAAATTCACTGAAAATTCAAATAGCAGCCTTCTATATAAAAGTGGTATTAAAGCTTAGACATTAGTACAGTCAACATAAATTCTGATTTTAACAGGCTTGGATAAACATATAAAGTTTGGCTCAGTGAGTCTGCTTTGGCTGTCAATACTCTGAAATAGATACAAGCTTTAACAAACCTTTAATTCAAAAGCCCATTATTGTACCAACTGAAATAGAAAGATTCGAGTATCAAAGAGGAGTTCTTCCCCACTTTCATGGTATTACTTCTGCAAGACACCAATTGATCTACAGCCCTTAAAAGAAAACAACTCGCTTCCGTCTCCTGGATAAAAGTCAGTGCAGTTTTTTCATCCATCACAGAGTAACAGCATCAAAATATACCTTCTGCATCAACTTAAAACAAGGGAAAAAACCTGCAAACCACAAAGCCGTTACATGACATGTCAATTTACTTTGTCTGACAGATTCACTACAGAAAAAAAAAAAAAGATTTGTTTAAAGCAGTCAGTAAGAAAGAATTGAAGAGAAAGAGAAGTGAGAATTCATACAGATTTACCTATTACTAATGCCATTCCGAGGTGCTCTTCAGCTTCGTAAAGAAAATATGGACAACTTCCTGAATCCAGTTAGTGAAACATTACCTTCACCTAAACACCAAAGTGCAAAGCCTCCTTTCCCTGGCAAAGCTGCAGTCGGCCCGGTGGTCAGAAGCTGCTGTTCTCCAGCAGCGCCTGTGGGCTGAAGGGGCACCAGCTGGGCCTTACACAGGGAACAGGCGGGTCAAGGCCAAGTCCGCCCAGCAGCGGAGAAAGCCCCAGCTCAGGCAGCCAGCTGTGAGCAAACAGTTATTACAGGTCTAACTTTTGTCAGATTTAAGCTCTTTGACAGCTTAATATCAGATTACTTGGAAAGGACATGGAAG
The DNA here is from genome assembly GCF_000687185.1 of Egretta garzetta. NCBI lineage: Eukaryota > Metazoa > Chordata > Aves > Pelecaniformes > Ardeidae > Egretta > Egretta garzetta. Next base: position 5,541,692 of record NW_009260435.1, on the reverse strand, counting down.
ACCTAACTGTGACTGTTACCGGCTGTTCAGGAGTCTGAAGAGCACTGGTGATACGCCCTGTGCCCACTGCTTTCGGGTGGATTCCAGCCCACTTTGCTCCTTTTAACTCCTGCCACAAAGCCTGTCTCTGCTGGCTTTTGCAGAGGGCAGGGTGAAGTTTCACTAAGACATTCACAGCACACAGCTGCCTGGCACAGCCCCATTTCAGATTGTGGCAGGACATCTGTCCAGAGCATCAGACTGGATACTCACCTTCTAAACTGGAGATTATTTTTCTCATCTAGGATTATTTATGCAATGTCCTGAGACTTAATAAATTGCCAGACTAACTGTTGGTTACTTAATAACTAATAGCATCCACAACATTTAGCAGCGTCTGATAAATTGCATAACCAAATTAATTTACCCTCTCTGACATGAAAACCAGTTATTGTTAATAAACAATGCCTTAAAATGTTTAAGTGGGTTCTTTAATTCAACTGAACAATGTACTTGGAATGACTCGATGGCATTTACAGACAGGTAAACAAATACATGCTTATTTTCATTCCTTCAGTGCTACATGTATTTTCTCTTTCAGAATGCAGTCCTTTGGTTTCTTCTTGTTTTTTTCTCTGAAAAACACCCTAGTATTTACACTCAGGGTTTTTTTGGATGCAAATGCTTTTTATTCTTCCAAGGCCATGCTAAATCTTCTTTGATTAGGTTATTCAAATACGTGATCTCATCATGAAAAGACTATCAGTTTGAGTAGCAGCAACAAGCACAGCTTCACTGAGACACCCGATTTCCTTACTGGCCCGTATTAAAGGAGGAAAGAGGTCTTCCGCAGTATTATCAGAAAGGTGTTGCACAGAAGCAGCTCAGCCTGCCTGCATTCGGTGGCAGGAACCACCTGCATGTTTGATGCACACAAGCAACGCTGCTAATGTGAAGAGAAATACAAACAGGATCTGCTACACCAACCTTACGGCCACTTGCTATGACTCCAGCTAAAGGACAACTTCCCCCTTTAGATAACCTTTGGGACAACAAACAAGTTTTGAGAAGTGTAAAAGCCTAACAAAGAGTAGGTTTGGAATGGTTTCTCCCATTCTACTAATATGATTTATAAGCATTCAAACTGCTTGGGACATTAACTGTTTTCAAAAGGAAAAAATGAGTAGGTACTTGAATCTCAAGACTACTTTCTACTGACACTGTTTACAATGGGCTTAATTATTTACGGGAAGAAACCATCCCACTGTATATCTGCCTGAATTTTTGAAAAACAAGCAAAGGGAATAAAAATTAAAATCTTGTTTGCAAAGCACTGGATTAGCAGCAAGCAATCTGGGTTTTGCCTCCTTGGATAAATCTCTTAGATAGCTGGATCAAAGTAGTCCTTTGTGAAACAGACACTTACTGAGATGTTTGGAGACTTAGAACATTTTCCAAAGTGATAACAATTTTGGTATCCAGCTTAATACAACTTTGAAAGCATTTTCTGAAAACTGGAATTAATTATAATTAAATTCAATTCTTCTCCCGCATTATATTTGGTGATTACATTTGAAGTCAAGCTACGTAATTTCAATTATTAAGGTGCTTTTACACTAGTAGAGAAGAGTCCTCAAAAACTGTAAAACTTCCACCAATGAAAATATGCTTGGCTAACAAAAACTTACTCAAATTTAGAAATAATGCCTTAGCCAGCACACAGCAGTGTTTCTCATGCAAGATACATAGCTTTATGCCAGCATTGGACATGCTCCTAGAACTTTAACTTCAGGCTCCAAGAAGACAAGTTGGACATCTGTGCATGTTGCCCATTCAGAATACTCATTCACACATACAGAGATCCCACCCACTGCTAATACAAAATTTGAACTTAGTGTAGTTACCAAATCATTAATAATGAGGCAACAATCCAAGAAAAGAAGTTAAGCTACACAACCTCACATTATTTTTTGTTGGCACCTCCCTAAGGAATTTTTCAATT
>NW_009260435.1:5526122-5539413 GCF_000687185.1 Egretta garzetta | reverse complement strand
GGAGGGGGGGGGGAAACGACACAGAGGGGGAGAAGTATTTAAGGATTTCATTTTGGGATTTTGATTTTATGAGTTGCTGGCAACTCTCCCTGTGCACGCGTGTACACACACACTCTGAAATAACAAGCTATTAACTTGACAGTTCAGGTATTTTAAAGGTGGGAAAAACAGTCTCTAATGAGTTAGTTGGGGTTCTTTTTTCAATTCAAAAGTAAACTCTTTCAAAAGTTCCTTCAATTTACCATATAAATTGAATTAATTTGATTAGTCTTTCTAAAATGTAAAGCGTTTGTCTCTTCCAAACACACTCTATGCCAGCTAGCAGGCCAGGACTTGACATACTCGAGTGAGGAAACCTCCACCTTCTTTTACAAACACGTCTGCTGTTAATTCTTCATAGCAAGGTACACACGCAGCCATTACATTTATTTGAGAGCAATGGTCACTATTTACAACCAATTATCATAATTTCCTGAGAAAAGGCTTGATTTCAGCATGTTGAGCATCCTCAATTCCCCCCAATGCCCTTGTGTGCAGAAGTGAGCAGTGCTATTAGGACTCAAGCGTGTTGCAAGATCCAGGTAAAACCACTTAGTTGATAAAGCTCTTCAAGTACAGCTCATTTCTCCCCATCAACAGGGCAAGGCAACAGATATAGAAATAGGCCTCCTCAAAAATAGCCATGTTATATTTTTCTCTAAACACAAAAATATGAACCTATTTTCCCTGTAACATCTTCCTCAAATCGCCAAGAATTAACATTTCTGAAGTGCCGGGAACTCGTGCTAATAGCTCCTTCTTCCTCCTCGGCCACAGGGGCTTGCCACAGTACACGTACTGTCCCAGGATGGAATTCTTTCTCCAGGTAACACTATCACAATGGGGTAGCAGCAAAGGACTTGATACAAGTTTTAAACATATTTCCAGAACAATAATTTATTCATTCATCATGTCCACCCTGATCTCTACATACACAACCACTGCATCTCTTTACAGTGACATTATAGAAGACCCTGACTTTTCCAAAGAGATAATTACAGACTACTTGCTGACAATTATTTCTAGGTCTCAAAGTAAGCAAGATGAACAATGGCACAAATCAGGGATCCATTTCATATCTCAAGCAACAACTTAATTATTAGAACGAAAGTATTTAAAGCACAGTATTAACAAAAGGCACATTTTAACAACACTTAACCTGACACTGTTTTAAAAATATAAAGAATACAGTCTAGGGAACTATCAGAACGTCAACTTGAAGGTAGTACAGAATATTGCGACCAGTGAGATCAAAGGCGCTTACAGCTGTTTCATTGGCAAAAGAAAGTGCTAAGCACAAGCCTCAACCGTTACAGTTTCCCCTGTCCTGGCCTTCCGTCCTTCCACCAGATGCAAACGCTGGTCTCTCCTGAGGTGCCCAAATTGTGATTTTTCAAGCCTTGATGTCTTTACACAATTCCCAGCAGTTCTCTTCAGCGTCGTACTTTCTGACTTCTGTTTACTGATGCACTACTTCTCTAAGTGTAGTAGCACATCAATTAATTATACAGTAGTATGCCTAATCAGGTTTCCCTAGGGTTTTTAACAGAAACCCTTTGTATTTCTTAATGATTCCAGGAAATTTAACTATTTTTAGTTCTGCAAGAAAAGAAGTAAGGGTCTGCTGACAATACTGTCTCCATAAAAGGTGAAACTGATATTGAAGCCATTGATCCAAGCACACTTGGATTTTGGAGAATCCAGATTTAGTCTGCATTTTATGATAAATGATTTTATATATCCCATAAGCAGTCAGCACTTATAGACAAGAAATACAAATGGAGAAGAAAGACTGGAACTGAAGAACTGATGTGACCTACTTTGCATTTTAATGTTAAAACAGATACATTCAAATTAATAGCAGTCTCCACTGCCTTCAACACAATGTTACCACCAATTGATCAGCAGCAGTCGATTTCTCATGCCCTTCCTTGTTCTGAAAGAGGGCCTGTGCTCCAGATACCCAAGATTACTTTTCTTAGTTCTAAGGCAGACATCCACAAAATTTCTCATTAATTTAAGGGAGAATTCAGGATTAGCAAAACAAAACCAAACCCCACCACAATAAACTACTAAAAACCCAAGTCAGCAAAAGTACATCCAGCTTCTATGGTACAAAAGCTCAAAAAAAAGCAGTAAAACCAGCAGTTTGGTGGACTTTTGCTGTGCCGGAGCTGGTCACGTTTCCGGGCGAACTGTCTTGCATTATGAGGGTTCATAACTAAAATCATAGAAGAGTTGATGTTGGAAGGCACCTCTGGAGATTGCTTGGCACAGCCCCTGCTCAAAGCAGGGTCAACCAGAGCTCAGGATTGTGTGCGGTCGAGGTTTGAGTATCTCCACGAATGGAGACTCCACAACTCTTTGGGCAACATGATACAGCATTTGACCACATGCATAATAATAACTAAAAAAAATAATCCCAAAGTAGATATTTACCTTTCCTTCATGCATTTTATGTACCTTTTGCCCATCCTCTCCCCCCAGTGAAATAACAGTGTTGCATACGTACTTCCTATCTGTCACCCATGTTTATACACTTGAGTCACACTGCACACAGGAACAGCACTGCTGACAACATGTAAGCTCAGATGCTCTTACCTAGTATACTGGCAAGACTGGATTCTGAGACACTGCTTTTAATTCTTAATCTTACCTATTCCTCAAATCAGAAATGAAGATGTGCTTTCACATTATGCAAGCAGCTCCCTCTAGCATTCCAGGGGGACCTGTCTGCAAGGCTGAACTGTATCAGTATACAGTTCCTTTTGTCCTGTATTTGTTCTTTGATGTACAAATATGCCACAGACTAAGCGGTGATCTCTTTGATGTTGAACTTTTATGCTTCATTGCAACTAGCGTGCTTACAAGAGGAGCTGCCAGTCATTTTCCCTCCTAAACATTCAAATTTCATGAGGCACTTGCTTTATGAGTCAGGTTTCTTAGTAACTTGTTTTCAGAATTTCCACAAGAACTGTGCTACTCTTCTGGAATGATAACTTGATTAAAAACTGAGATCCAATCAGGTTTTTCAAGTACTACAAATTAATACAAGCATTAGCTAATATATCTGAATGTATGTAACATAAAGTATGATTACCTAGTCAAGTATGCGTTTCCTCAGTTTCTTTTAGATAATTCGGGCTGGTGCCTGGACTCTAGCAGTGACCAGGAATAGTTACACTGGGAATAGTGTAAAGCCAAGGCAAGCATGCAGAGGTACTTCTCTGGCTCCTCTGCCAGCTTCCAGCAGATTACAGTTCAGGCACTTCCACAGCCAGAGGTAGCCTCTGCAGTACAGTTTTTTATAATGCAGAGCGTATACATAAAATTTTAGACTGACAATACTAAGGCAGATTAAATTGCAAAGTTAGTTACTTCTGTGACAAAACACTAATCAACGTTGGCAGGAATAAGATGTCATAAAGTACAAGTTTACCACCAGTACATTCTAGATCTGCCAGTGCGAGACAAACAAAAGTCTCCATTCTCAAGCACTTTTCTAAGGGCTTTTAAACCAATCCTAAGAGCAGAAATTCTTTGGAGTGAGATTTTGCCATTCAAAAGGTCTCTGCTTTAGAGTGACCTTTACGTTTGGCTATTTTTCCCTTCTGTAAGTATAAACACTGTGGTTGAGAGGGAAAACATCAGAAGAAAATTAGACTCTTTTGGAACAGTGACAGCAAGGAGGGAACGTTTCCCCATACTGAGCTCTAGGTTTCCACAACAAAATCAGTACTGCTACTGATGCCCCTCTCCAAGCCAGCTAGTTTAAAGATACATTGTCAGTGTGCCAGGCAGAGAAATGCACTGCTTTGAACATTTTAATTTCAAGTTAAAATTTTAAAGTGAGAAACCATATTATAGCTTAGTCATTTTTAGTCCAAGAGAAAAAAGAATCTAAAATGAAACAAATTTGTTACAGATACAGATTCCTCTTTTTCAAAAATATCTAGCAGCTCAGTAGCGAAAAGCATGGGTTAAGAGCTAGATGTATTCAAAGCAGGGAGCAGTCTAGTGCTAGCCATGCCAGGTAGCCAGGTGCTGCACTCCACCTTTCTGGCTGGGAACTGCTAAGTTATTCTCAGAGACACCAGTAGATTTTTAAGAAATCTGGTCAAACAGAGCCAGCCGTAGCAATACTGGAAACATCACATGTTCAGGGCCTTTTCAGGTACAGGCAAAAGTTAGTTCTCAGTGCTCACCCAGATTCTATCACAGGCAGTGAAATAACCCACCAAGAAAAACGCAAGGGTGAAATATTGCTCGTGTTACTGAGAGGTTTCACATAGAGTTTCCATCGAAGCATCCCATGCAGGAGGCAGGAGAGAGAATTTTGATCCTCGGTGAAGAGAACAATAGGAAAATCAATTCCTTTATTTATCTCCCTCCGCTGGCCCCACACCAGCCCCTTCGCCTTAGCACCAGCCCAGCGCCTTTCCACACTTCTGGCTGCCACAGGGGCTGCCAACCACTGCTGCTCTTCCTGCTATCGCTGGGGAGCATCTGGGGAGGGAGGAATGCTCTGGGCCTGTTTTCCTCAACCATTTAGAAGGCGCCTATGTATATGAGGTTTCTCAAATGAAACATCTCTGGCTCTTTAATTAACCTGTCTGGGTTTTTTTATTGTCTGTTGATACAAGAATCTATCCAGCAGTTATAAACACCTTTACGTACTCATATTTTAAGCAAATACTTCTTTTAATTCAATAACGTACTCACGGTACAAGAAAAACTCTACCCAAAGCTTAACACAATACAACTCTGTCCATCTAACAATTGCAGGGAGTGTCCCCTTGAAGGGAAACAACGCCCAGCCTAAGCTCAGCTGCTCCAGCCGATCGCTAACAGCCTGCCCCTTGCTGTGTGGCAGAGTGTGACCCTGCAGCAGTAGTTGCAAACACACCTCCAAAACCCTGGAGTGCTCCAGCCTGATGAACGAGGTGTAGTGCCACACAGTAGTTTCACTTACATCTGTATTCTCCAAAACTGGTTAGTAATATAACACCCAGCATGCAAACATTTCTACAGTAAACTAGAAGGAGCTAGTCCAAGGAGGGGAAAAACCAGTGGCAACCTACAAGCACTTTTCTGGGTCTCTTAATTCCCAAATTGAGCTTCAAGCAATCACTATAAATTTACTAGAAAACGTGTGCTTTCCCACAATAACTAATCTGCCAAATCAAACACAAAGATGAGCTAATTAATTTAGTTGAATGGAAAAAAAAAGCCCATTCTGAGTAACATTACAGTCAATGCAGGAAGAGAGCAGCTACTGCTGCTCCTGTCAAGTAGCTGAGCAATTTATACTGTTCAAGTGTAAGTCAGAATTAAAGCATGCAAATGCCTATGTACAGAAAGGAAGCTCCAAATGTTCTGATGACCAGGGATCACTTTTTACTGGCTTTCTACACTCTACCTAGACTAAAGCCTTCAGGCAGAGAGCACCTGGGGCTGAGAGAGAATTTAACCTTCTTTTGGGGTGAGAGGAAGGTAAATGACACTTCCCATCATGTCCCATTAAGCACAGGGCCAAGTAGAGGAGGCCAGACAAGACAGCGCTTCTCTCCTTAGAATCAAGAGTCAGGTAAACATCAGCTCATGTAAGTTTTAGGCATGCTTAACCGATGGCACAGTATCAATTCCCAAGACGCCTGGCAGTCTCACAAGAGGTGTGAATTAAGTGCCACATGCAATGAGAACTTGATTTCTAATTGGATAGTGTCAATTGTACCAGATCTTAAACAGCAAATGATACTTGGATAAAGGGAGAAAATTGCTGAGCCAGTCCCGACTTTCCTGGTGTTTTGGAGAAAGAGGCAGACATTCAGTACCACAAACACATGCCCAAGCATAGCCCTGTCCCCTTTCAAACTGTGGCGGAGATTGAAAACCTGAGGCTCTGCACACAATCCCATTCCCACTGTTCCAATTCATCTATTCTGAAATTACTATTTAAAATGAAGACAATTCTGTCCAAAATAGAAGTCAGCTGAAACAAACACAGCTTCCAACCTCATTTCACATGCACACCACCCAGCCTTTTAAGATTATTTAACTGAAGCAGTTCAAAATACCACCCTACCTCACGCATATAACTTGGTGTATAGAAAACCTCAATGCCTCCTTTGCCCACGGGGCAAAGAGGTTGATTCACGAGCTGGAAGCAGAAGCCATGGCTGCACTGCACCCTTCCCCAGGTTTCTGTTTCGTACAGTTAGCAAAATAACAGCAAGAAGAACAATGTCTTTAGGACTTCAAGAACACTAAACAAACAGCACATTGCAGAAGATGGCATGTGCAAACAGTGACAGGACTTCTTCCTTATTTTTAGTTGACAGCGCAGAAAGTATTCTTAACATGCCAGGTGTGAGCAGAGGTGGCAGGAGGCCCAAGCACACCCCGCCAGGTCCGGTGCCCGCAGAGCCTCTGACGACCACCACCTAGAGCCAGCGAAAAGCAATCCTGACATGCAGGACCATGGCCCATGGTACTCTGTCAACCAGACAAAACTCCAGTTTGTGGTCTCTTCAGTTTGAAAGAACACTCTGACAAACCCCTTGTCACAGTGCAACTGTCTATGTAAAGACACTCTTAACGTCACTCTTCCACCCCCTCGTTTGAGAATGATCAACTTCTTCTAAAGAACATAAATAGAGTCATGCAGTTGGTTTTATGAAGCACCTTGTCCCAAGATTCAATGGCAATAAATAGCACAGTATTTCAAAGAACACAAACATTACACAATAATTACATGGCTGATACCCTATAAGTATGCTGACTATTCTATTTGCATTGTTCAGAAGCAAAGAGGTTAGACTTATTTACATCCAAGTAGTTTTAATTAAGCTTTGAGATAAATGCTCTTAAAATGAAAGCTGGGATGATTATACCTCTCTCGACATTGATTTTAGCCTCGATGGCTATGTATGTAGCATGACAAAAGGCCCAAAGGCTGGAATCACACAAACCGAAGAGCCACAAGCTATGGGTCCTGCATCACTCTCCAGCACATAGGAAAGAAAACAAAAAATGCAGTGAAATCATGGCCTTACTGAAGTCAACTGCTTAAGTGCAGTGGAGCCAGGCTGTACATTAAAGGGTGGCAGCAGTGGGTGCTGCTGACCACTGCAAGTTGACATGAAGATGAACTGCACTCAGCTGCATTCACTAACAGCAGTGAATAAATGGGCTACGTTTGACAGTGAGGGCAGCAGCCTAACCCCCCCAGAAATGCTGTGGAACCCCCAGACTTCTCTGGGGGGACTCTTGCACTTGCGAGAGTTTTAAATGTCGGAGATTCACATTAGGCTGCCTCCAAAGAGCACAAGGAACATCAGCCATCTCAGAGACTGCAGCTCCATGGCTATTAACAGCTTCAGCTTTGTGCCTCTGAGCAGACAGTACACATGCATGGAGCAAGTGGCAGTAGGATGCAAGAGAGATGTCCTAACATTCACAACACTGGACTCAGATTTTCCTGGATATCCATTCGCTAGCATGAAGGCTTCACCTTCCCTTGACACCAAAAAGGAAAAGGGAAACCAACACTAATTTAATTACATTTTTCCACAAGATTGGGAATCTGTGTGGGAACCTGTGCAGGCAGCAATCTCAGGGCAGGGTGCTGGTACCGCAAGGGGCTCTCTCCAGCGCACTGGCTTTTCTAAGTCCGTCAGCAAGCTCCCTACTGCAGCTAACCCCCACTCTGAAGAGGGGAACAGCATGACACCCTGTGAATCACTGCTGCCCTGAGTCACTCCCTGGTGTTCTCAACATAAGGTGCAGGCAGCTAGGAAGCAGCCTGAAACTGCACCGAGCTTGCCAACCTATATTTTGCAGAACTTCTTAACCTAAATGCCTCTAGCAAGAAAAGTGAAAAAAAAAAAAAAGAAACCTGGACAAACTAAAGACTTCGTTAACCACAGGCGAGGCTCCCTTTAAAACAGTATGAAGCATAAGAAGAAAGTCCATCTGCCAGATCCCCTAACAAGGCTTTCTGCTTTAACTTTTCAGTCTGTGGGTTTTTTGTCATCCAGCAAGCAAGAGGTCTGCACTTTAGAGAGTCACCTTTTTCTCATAACACAGCTATTCTTGGAGGACAGAATCCTTCCCTCCCCTGTTAATGTTCATTGCAAAAAAGAGAAAAAACTGATCTTCAAAAAGGAACAAGAGGTTTAGAAGGCAGTTTCTGCACCATTAGTTATGTGCATATGCCTTAGATATCAGTCCTCAAGGGAAAGACAAATCACAAAAGGAGAGAACTACTGATGCCTTGATCTCAGGAGTTATCAGCTGTAATTGCAAAACACAGCTCACAGATAAACACAAGAAAGGTGAATTTTTTTTTTCTCCTATTGCGAATGAAAAAAACACCAGAGTAACATTCTAAAATGTATCATCTGACTGTAACAACTAATTCTTGTCATACACAGTTATTTTGCATGCTACAAAAACTTATCGCATGGGAATGCAAAGAAAAAAAAAGAACATGCTGCATCTCCACTTCCTCTAACACTAGATAGAGAATTGCAAAGTCAGACAAAGTTGCATGTATCTAGTCAGGAGAGACACAAAGGTTTGGCAGTTTTGATTTAGCATGTATTGTTTAGAAAGAAATATACCAACTTAGAATTCTGTTGTGTAGTGAAGATTAAATACTAACAACCTAGTCAGTAATTAGTATATGATAGCGATTGTTTCTATACTGTACTGTAGTAAGAGAAGCAAGAAAGATTTAAAACGGCTTAAGGATAAAATTGAGTGCTACGTCATCCTAGGAAAAAATATCAAACATGCAAGGTTCTCTATAACAGGCAATGAATAGAGAAATCCGCCTTTTTCATACACATCGGGGAAGTGTTCTTGACCAAGGTCTCTAGGCACTACTCCCCAAACTAATAAATGCCAATACAAACATTCACCTCCCCACTGCAGAGCCAAGCTGCAAAGCTGCAAGACATTCCCCTGCATCACATGCTGAACAAGCTGCCATGTCCCCCTGAGCTCCCACGTCAGCTCACAGGATAAAACGTGACAACATTTCGTATTTGTGCAGCGCTCACACCCTAAACACCAGCGATGCTTAACTACCCACCTCTACAGCCTCATCCCTTCAGGGATTTTTTTTTTTTTTTTTTTTTTTAAAACGGTACAGAATATCCATAGACCACTTCAGTTTTGCCCCAATTATTCAGAATTACCCTAGAAGAATTATTTTTAAGATTGTATTGCCAGCTACTTGGAACAGGCTCACCACTTTAGCTATGCAAGAGCTGTTTAAAGAGTTTGATCTAGTGAGACGTTCAGCACCCACCATTTTTGCTGACTTAAACAGGACTTACAGATTCTCCATACTTGAAAGGAGTGACCCCAACTGAGACTTGTACAGAGCATGCAACTGCCTTTGATTATCACCGAGTGAGACATAAAGACAGATTTCCTCTTCTTTTACTTGCAAATCTTGAGAGTCTTTCAAAGGGCCTGAAAAGTACATTTCAGCAATAAACCTCAAACCAATCTTATCCTGTGAATGTGATACAACAAATGTCTTAGGTACAAGTCTGTCATTCAGATCAGTCATATGAAATTAAAGCAGCAGGAAAACAGCCTCTCAGCTAGCAATTCCAAAGGCCAGATTCTGTTAATATTTAGCCAACAGAAGTTCTGCACCAGGGTGTTTGCTAAATTGGAATTAACTTGCAATAATGCCACGCGAAGGCAAATTTAAACTTACTTCAATCTGTAAAGCAACTTTTTAAAAAATATTTTTCCATAGGCAGTTGTTTACTTCTGAAAAACACAGAGTGATTATCAACGTGCTGGTGGGTTGGTGCCAAGATACATGACAAAAACCATGTCAGAAGGTCAGGCCTGACAGACTCAGAAAAGCTCACCTGCAGTAAGCAGTACTGCACAAATCCCCGGCCGGGCCACTTGCAAGCAACCTGGCCCTGCCGAGCCCGGAGGACGCTGCAAGTAAAGCACGCTCCCTTCAGCACTTCAGCCAGGCAGCAAGGGAAATCCTGCTTATCGGCCCAACCAGATTGGGCAGTCAGAAAAAAATACAGTAAGATCCAAAAATCACATGCACTAATAAGGAAACCAACAGAGCCTATATCCTTAAATAGGTATTTTTAAATGGTTTTCATTCCGAGGCAGTGCCAGTTGGGAACAGTTACACTTCCAATGATCCAAGCACAGACCCCCAAAGTGAAACAATTTTCCTCTCAACCAAGTTACAACTGATTTTACTCATCTGGTCTATCCTCCACAGAACAGCAACAGATTCAATTTTATTGATGTCCACACAGCAAAAGTCAGGATTAGTAGCTCAAATTCTACCCTAACAGTAAATATACCCAGGTAGAAAAAGCTTAGAAAATTTACATCTACTTTCCCACCAATCTCTATTTAGAAATGTCCATATGAAGGGCAGTAGAACTATTGCTAGGTTCATTTTCATACTTTATAACTCATCAGTAGGACCGAACGCTTCAGTCCGGGCCTGATAATACTACAAGACAAGTACTTCAGCTCTCACCGACACCAGGCCTGATTCACCCAGACTCTCTACAAAGCAAAGGTACCAGAAAAAATGATAAAATACCTCACTTCTGAATCGAGCTCCCTCTGTCTTGGGCTCACCTCCACTTAGGTACTGGTATGACAACTGAATCCATGTTTCTACTCCAGCACAGAATATTTGCTCACCAATTTGTAGCGCTTAGTACTATTCTCCTTGAAGTCAACCTTGAAGCTTCTGCCTGTGAAGACTCTCACAGGAATAAGATCTGTACCAACGAATATGTTGGCAAAACTACCTCATTCCTTTGCAAACTTTTACTGGTAAGCACATAAAATTGCACTCTCCCTTAAACCAATCAGCCAATTAACTGGCCTGCATATATTATAAACTAAGAATACAAGGCTTCCTGAATCCTCTACACAGATAAATGATTTTTAAAAGCCTGTCAAACTACAAAATACTTACTCAGACATTATGAACTTTGATGTTTCACCACTACCCATTTTTCTAGAAATAGAAAGAAAAAAAATATGTCTTTCCTCTCTGCTTAAAACCAGAAAGTTATGTTTCTTATCATGCAAGCCTGTCTTAAGGACATGTCCAGCCTCTTCACCAGACTAGTCTGGTTTCCAGCTCTTCAAGCATACTAGCGCAGCTATCAATGTGCTGACAACCGGCCAAAATCTTTACTCATTCCAACCTGTGTATAGTCTGGAAGCCTGAGGACTTTTCAAAATGAAAGCAAGAATGTTTGCCAGAACTTTATGTTGCATGAAAAATACAACAACTCACAAATTAATTTCACATGGTATCAATTTAAACTACCTGAACAGCAATAGGAAGGGAATAAAGGCTCTTCTTTTTCACTTAAAAAAAAAAAAAAATCCCATATGGATATCTGTACCATCCCGTATTCTCCTGCAGACCATAATTTTCTGTACTTCAGAAATGTAAAAGATCAGAAATGCCAAAAGATGCCATTACAGCACTGAGAATAAATAAAATACTCAATTCACCTACACATTTCACGTTTTTCCCTTGTATCTTCGAGCTTATATAAAACTGCATTCCCTATGCTGCTGGTCTACCTTTCTCAAATCACAATATTAGACTGCAGATCTATTATTTCATGACAGTCAGAGGTCACTTTAAGGCAAACAACAACACATTTCCTCCAGCTGAACCCAGTCCAGCAAATTAGAGAAAGGATAAGAAACCAAAAAAGTTTTTCAATGCACTAGAAAACCGAAGAGTGTGAAACATGAACGAAATGTACCATAGAAGTATTCCCTAAAAAGTACAAAGACCTATTTTCATAACAAAGCCATTAGGAATTACACTTTAAAACCCGGAAGCTGGGCTCCACCAAGACTTTCCATCAGTGTGGAAATTGGTTTAAATGAAACTCACAAGACAGCGAAAAAAATATTTTGAAGTTACTGAAAATCATCTCCCCGCTCTTTTACAACACACCTAAGTCTCAGTCTAGAAGCATACAAGGCAATTAACACCCTCCAAATTTTTTGTGTACTTTCCTTTTTTTTTTTTTGATTTGTTTGTTTGTTTCATGGTTCTAAAAGGCTTATAAGGGATCCGCTGAAAAACTCTTAGCAGAATACATAGAAGTCTAAGGGACTGCTAAAATATCCATGTAGTTTGCACTTAAAAATGCATTTCCTTTTGTTACAAATGCAAGTATTTGAATCAACCCAATTACATTTTCTTGCCAAACACATTCAGCATGGCTAATAATTAATGAATATAGTGCTTTTCTTTTTATTCACATAGGCTTCTCTCCAAGAAGGAAAGGAAGCCTAATAATTGAAAATTACCGTGCCTCAAACACTATACTGCTATTGGTGCGCCTTACCTACTGCTCTTGAAAGGGGGGGGGGGGAAGGAAACAGTCTCTAGCCAAAGCAGAATTCAATCTTCTTTTTCCAAGTAATTTTTTTTTTTTAAAGAGAAACTTTACATACAAAATTCATTAAAATAACTTAAAGGATACAGATTTAGTATTTTAGTGGAGACATCACATTCAAATGTCAACAGCGATACTCTTTAGAGTTCTATGAAATAATACCAGATTTAAATAAAATGGTTACTGGTTTTAGATACTAAAAAAACCACAAAAAACCCCACCCCCCCAAAACCAAACCAAAAACCCCCAACGATGATTTCAAAAATGCTGCAATGCAAAGTTCTACTGCGGACCTAACTTTATTAGGAAACAGGGCAGACTAAAAGCGTACCTCTAAACTTTTGATTTCTCATCAAAAACTTCGTTTGACTCTCCTCAGTCTGACACTGCCCCTCATTAAGGACTCGGATCAGCAAGCAGAGAAAACTTCAGGTTTAAAAAAAAAATAAATAAATCACTAAGTAATTCCAATTTTTCCTTTAATTCAAAGCCTTTTAAAAACGACCAGCTATCTTAAGATGGCATTTTAGTTCCATCAGCTACCTGCAGGATGCTGCACGTTCTTTTCCCCCCTTGCTAGAGACAGAATACCTATTTTCTACGAGGGTTTGTAGAAAGATCAAGACAGCTCGTCTCCGCTTTGCGCGACTCCAACCACGTTAATCACAGCCTCTCCCTCCGAAAAACCCGTGTTGGCAGATAAGCTATCTCTTACCCTCTAACTTGTACGCGGCGGTATAAAGTGCAGCGGCTCCGCGGGGTTACGGCTCCGCTCCACTCCGCGGCCGCCTGCCCCACACGCC
>NW_009260435.1:5518394-5525381 GCF_000687185.1 Egretta garzetta | reverse complement strand
GGCCGCCGGGGACACAACGCGCGGGCACCGGGCTGGGCCGACGGAAAGAGAGGAACGGAACAGCGGGGCCGGGCCGCAGTGCCCGTCCTGGCAGCCACAGGCATAACTGGGCGGGCGATAACGAGCGTCGCTTTTGAAATCGCCGATAGCACCGCCAGCTGCTGCCCTTTTTTTCCCCGTCCTGTGCTGAAGTTCACCTTTTTTTTTTTTCCTCCCCTCGAAGGATTTGTAAGTGTTAAGTAAAAAATATCCGTACTGAAGCTACATCTTGCCATTTTATAGTCGTTGACTTGATGATCAAGCAGAGCGGCATTTACATTTTAAATCTGTCTGGTGATGGGTTCGTATTCTCTTAGGATTTACTTGGAACGTATGAAGCATTATACCACTGCTGGAGTTATTCTCATATACTCTATAGCATCAGCTGTCACCATACTGTCAGTTTGCAAGATGAAATTTTGCATCATTGATACACACACATCCACACTACAAGAGGGATAGCACCAGACTAAACACAGAAAAAAAAACCAAACCAAGCTACAAACTCCCCACACACACACTTTGGTGAAAACTGCATTAACAAAACCTGCATTTTATCCAATTCCTGTCTTAGCCACTGGAAGAGAGTGTCACAAAATATGTAACTGCAGAAAAGCATCGATGCATTACAAGCTATTTAATAGGGGACATAATATAAGATTTCCTAATAATTTAATCAGAATTATAAGCATTTAATGAAAATAAGACAAGGGAAAATAAATAAATAGAAGTCATAGGAAACATCTTAATATTTGAAACAAGCCCTACATTTAGAAAGAGCCTGTATGAGATGAGGACACAGGAACAATCTGTTATTAAATGGCCCCTAATGGCTAATTCTCACCTATTCTTTAATGAGTTCTTAATACATGATGATATTATTTAAACATGATTAGAAGCTATCTGGGTGTACTTACCATTTATCAGTCTAGTCATTCAAGGCCCATTAATGCAAAATATTGTTTTAAATCTTCCTTATTTAAAAAAAAAATCCAAGAGCTAATCTGGTGCAGTAGTGTAAATTTAGCAGATATCTTCGGCATAAACTTTTTGATCTGGGTTTGTCACCCTTACTTACATTAAGCCATTCAACATGTATAGTGAGGTACTGCTCAGAAAAGTTACAGTGGCAGAGCTGGTCCCAGACGGGTTTGTGTTCACAGAGTTTTATCCACAGCACATGTTTTAAAGTTGCAACACACTGAACAGAAACCTTACAGGACGTCCTGGATTGAATTGAATACCCTTAACAGTGCTGTTCAGAGTTCTTCAGAACCTGTAAAATGCTGCTTTTACACGTGGGCCAGCTGCAGCTGCTGTGGAATTCAGATGCAGTCAGAAAACTTGCACCATGCACAAGAGAAAAGAATGATGTCTTAATATATTGTAATGTGGAGTTAGATCGTTGTAAACATTTCACTCTGACACAGCAAGTAATATCAGACCTATGGCTTGAAAAATGTCACAGTCCATTAGTGCTAGTTGTCTTGTCAGACATTTAACCTTAAGGTACACAGCATTACATTATTACCGATCTGTATTTGTTTCCAGTCCGACTGAAATGCAACTGGTAATCTGGAATGACATCTGACGTGCTAAATGGCTTCAGTGATAAGCAGGCGACACAGATTTTGCATTCTTACAAATGCCTGACAACAGTTGCTTCATAAAATTATAGAAGATGAGCCATCAGACATTTTAAGTGAGAAGCGCATACTTAAGACAGTCTATTATTTGTTATCAATATCCCATCTAAAGCCATCTGCTAACTGATGTTTGGCTGTATAAACACATCCACGCGCACTTTAGTTTTCTGTCTTGGTTTGAACTCATTATGAAAATTCAACTCAAAATCCCTTTTCTCCCAATTTACCAAACTATTGCAATACTGAAAGTCTCACTCGAGTTCAGACACCGTATCAATGACAGCACAAAGCCAATGTGCCACTCAAATAATCAAATAGCTTAGTTTACTCGACAGGCAATTGCTCTCACTGGTTTGTACAGCAAGGTTTCATTTGACTTCTATGAATGCTTCCTGTTTTCCAGAAGCTTGTACTCTATTGTGCTTGTTACTTAAGCATTTGATAAATACCCATACAACACTGCAAGACTGCATACTCTTCGTAGGAGTGAGAAACTATACCTCAGGTTACACACAATTCTTTCCTCGATTTCTGCATCCAAAGTCCTCCTGAAGGTGTCAAATCTGTATACTAATGGTTCAGACTAATTAGCAGCCTGCAAAGTAGACCCTGACTACAGTGTGTGTTCATCCTTGGTGCCACCTTTTCTTCCGAAAAGACAGCGTTGGTCCCAGGGGGATGTCTGGCCCTGCTACTCCACACCCAAGTCACCACTGCTCCCTTTCAGGGAGCACACACGTCTCCCACTTACATACGTGCCCCTAAACGTAGGTGGTTCCAAAACGGCACTGCCGCTTGTCTGCGGCTTCAGAATGTGGCCATTTTGGCAAAATGGAAATTTGCATTTCAGACTGGGTGCTGATGGGGAGCGGGCTGCCTGGCCCCTGTGAGGGGGGATGGCACCAGGCGCAGAGCAGTGCACTCCTCTTTGTGACAGACCACTCCTGAAACAGCTAGCACTGCGAGGGGGCCAGGAGGATGCGAGGTGCCTTTCACAACAGACAAAACCAAGGCAGTTGCACTCGTGCCTTCCTTTGATGTGCCCCACAACTGAGGGAAGCCATGAGCACTAAGGGTCTGCTATGGCATAAACTTATATTCTAACTACACTCAAACATCCAGGACCTACAAATGTTAGATTGCTGGTTTAAAGATGGCAACATATTGTGTAACCTTATCAGGTACTGTTCTGTGTTGTATCGATATAAAAGGTGCTCAACTTACTAGCCTAACCACAAGCCTCTGCAACAATTGGAGGGAAATAACCGTTTCTAGCAACCTTTTCAACCTCTGCTAGGCAAAATTAAAAAAAAAAAAAAAAAAAAACACCAACCAAAAAAGTGTGTTAAATTGCTAACAGAGAAAGGGAAACCACCTATGATGGCTATTAGCACCAGTAATTGGGGAACCAGTATTTAATTGAGTATTCTGAGCCCAGGATCAAAATTATTGAAAAGCTCTCCTCCTCCTCCTCCTCCTTTTTAAACCTACTGAGCAAAGTAATAAATTCAGCTTCCAAGATGAACCAATACCTACTCCTAACTACTTGCTCAAAACCATCCCCAACCAGAAGTAGTTTAAATGCAACTAATTAAAGAAGGATGTTTATGTTGTCCTAACTTGGAACATGAGCAAAGAGCATTTCTGCACACTGCTGGGTCATGTTTTGCTTTCTTACCTAAGTGAAGCTGCACCGTTAGGCTTTTGAGACCCTCCTTATCACTAAAATTTGAGATATGAATAATAAATATAGGATGTAACCACCACCTTTCTTCCCTATGTAGCATAGAAGAAAAAATGCTCTTAAAAGAAGAAAATGTGTCATGTAATAACCCTCTGTCTGAAGGAGGTATTAACCACACAGGGTTGTTATGAAGCTGAAGTTGTCAAACCACCATGAGGTACAGCATTACCCACTGCTCTGTCACAGTCACAACTGCATGCAAATCCTCTTGAGAGGGAAATGACTGCATGCTGCATTCTCCCATGGAGATGAAAACTTTACTTACTGGAAAAGAAACATGATACAAAAACAGTTCAATAAATCGTCCAGGGCCTCTGTATTTTCAGTTTTAGCAGGGACAACTTCTTCACTTTATTAAAATGATCTAGAGCTAAGTTTTCCACATATTATTTTTGCTTAAAATAAAGGGCTTAGCCTGTCAGTATAAATTTACATAGTCATACATATTTTTAATTGTTTTTCTGAAGTTTTCATATCCTTTTAAATGAAAAAAGTGCTTTAAAATGCTTAGGAAATCCTGTATTGATTCAAATAGATAGCAGTAACATTTAGAAAGGTTCAAGTATTTTTCAGTACTTCAAACACCTATACAAAATTCAGTTCTTACCAACATTTAAATAGCTCCTCTAAGGAGTTAAACCCTGCCCAGAGAAGGTGACAGCAGCTACCTGGTAAATGGGAAAAGCAGGTGATACTGAAAGCGAAGCCTTTCTCCAATTGCAACCCAATCTCACATCCTAGCGTCAGGTGAAGTGTTCAGCTCCCAACGCATAGCAGGGATGCAGCTCTAGATATAACAAGAGTTTCACACACCCAAGTTCCAAGCATCAGAAAGCTGTGCTGTTGCCGTTTTGGCTTCTTACACAACAATAACCATACGTGAAACCAGGCAGGTGCAGCAGTCACAACAGCCCTGTTTACCAAATACACACAAAACAAAGTGTAGGAAAACTGTAGCTCTAAATAATCTTTAAAATACAAATCACAATTCTGTCTGCCCTATCGACAATTGCTTTTTCAGGGGTTTCCGACTGGTATATGCAACATCCACAAAGAGAAAATTATTGTTCCTGAACACATTTCCCCCTCTAGATTTAGTGGTATTTTAATCTTCATTTATTTCTAGCCCTCCAAGTAGCACGCTGTCAAAGATGAATCTAGCTGAGGTTGTCCTCATTAAGTTGCCTCTTTTTCATCTATTTAAAACTGCAACTATGCTGACCCTGCAATCATACCATTTTGCTTCAGACAAAATACCTTCCTAAAGTCTTGCTGAGGCGGTGTGCTTTTGTGCAGCGTGGGCCTGCAGCTATACGTCTTAATCAAGCCATTCTATAACCTACCCCACAACTTCCAATTAAGTACATGGCTATCCGCAACTGTTGGACTGGTTGCTGTGCTTTGCCAAACAGCTGCTACAGTTCTGCACCTGGTGAAATGAAGTGCAAGTTGACAAAATGTTTTGGGGTTCATCTGGATGAAAGGGACATCCAAATTCATTATTATCAGCTAGGTATACTGTTAGCAGTAAAATATATTAAAAATCTAGTCAACTGGATTGTCACCCAGTTCCCTCTGACTTTGCAATCCCTTGAAAGGATATCGTATTTGCTGCTTTTCAAAATATAAGGTAACAGCAGTACACTTTGGCATTAAAGTGATTAGAAAGATAAGATTATGGTCAATTACTCATCTGGCACCAACTGCAAGCGGGTCCATGAAAAGATTACAAGGTTATCAAGAAATAGAACAAACTGGACTTAGTAGCATCCCTCTTTTCTCTACACCTAAAATGGGGTTATGAAGTGACTGGTATTGGATTACTGATCATGCTGTCACTGCTGAGTCCCTGCTTGATCTTGGAGAGATTGTCGTCTACGCAGTTTTGAAGTTGTCCTAGACCACATTATCAAATCTTTCTACAATGTCCTAACATTACTACTGCCAAAAAGCAGGAATTGATTGAAAGCTGTTAGAACTCTCTTCTTCATGCATAATCTTACCTGGCTAGTTTTGGCCAGTGTTGCTTGCCAAAAATGACAGCTGTGTATTGTTCAGTATATCCCTTTTAGTGGGGAAAAGTCAATGGATGGTGTAAAACCTACTATTGAGATGACTGTCTGTAGCACAAAGAACAGAAAGATACTGGTTATCCTCAAGAAGCAATTGTCGGACCCTTGTTTAAGGATCATCATCATATAATTTCTTGGCGTAAACAGGCTCTCCAAAAAACCGCCTTTCCCTGTAAACCTACTCAAAGAGAATTGTATTGGTTGTAGCGAAACATCTTCAACATATTTTGGAATCTTCAAAAGTACTTTTGCTCCTTACAGCTTGATGTTCGGGCTTCCAAAGCACAAAACCAGCCCTTGCGAAGTTGCTCAGTTAACAACTGAACATCCTGCTGGTGACAAATGAAACCAAACACCTGGGTGCAGAGATACTGGCTGTCAACTGTACAGGTGCTGGTGCCTTTGGGAGGCCTGCTGAGAGTAGACCGCTTTGGTCCCTTCCTGAAAAATGCTTTAGTAGTATTGCAAAACTTCTTTCTTGTCTAAAAAGCCTTTGGCCTTTACCCTTTTTAGTCAGTTTTATGGGCAACAACAGAGTTTCACAAAGTATTAGGTCCAGTTCCCAAAATTTAGTGTATACAGTCATTCGCAGAAGAATTGCAATGCTCACAGGGATGCCCTGTTTTCATGCGTTTCCAAAGGAAAGGAAAATGAGAACTAATAAGAATGCTCCACACCTCCTCACTTCCCCCAGCAAATTTATGACTGACCTGGCCACTGGCTTCAGGTCTTTAGCCACTTATGTACCAGGGATAAATAACAGGTTTTTTTCTTGAGGCACACTGATGAAATGGTGGTGTTCTGTTTCTTTAATCCTTGGCTTTCTCCTTCTGTCCAGTTTGAATCATCAGGGATGGCCAAGGCGGGAGAAAGGATAGTAGTGAGCAGTGTGTGAGATGGAGTGAGGCAGACTTCTCTTTCAGAATCTTTCTCACAAACGTGTCTGGTCAGATACAGCATCAGGAACAAACCTAGCGGTTTTCTGGCCTTTTCCTGAGGAATGGTTCAACACTCAAGACAATATAGGCATGGCCCAGTGGATCCTTTGCCACTCCATGTGCCCAGGGCATTAATAGCACTTCAGCCCCTGTTATTTCCTCTCTGCTTATGGCACATTGTCTAATCTGTTAACAAACAGAATGCTTCAACTATGCTTAAGAATAACCAGAGAAATGTAATAATCTGCAGTCTACAGCCAGCTAAACAAAATTGTCCCTTCCACCTATAAACTCTGGAAACTATGTCTAAGTCACAGTTTCCAGAGAACAACTGAAGCAGTCTCACGTACAGAGCAAAGGGGTTAGGACGAGGATGCTCCATGTATTGAATTTGCCCTGCACCCACTTCCAGATTGAGCAAAATTAACCTGCGCAAAACTGTAATTATGCCAATGTTTAAATTGTTTCAGGTCATGGCCAGTATCAAAACTCCCTCTTACGCTATACAAGACCAGCAAGCAAATTTTCCCTGTGTTCAAGAATGTGAT